>NC_138151.1:7732700-7865200 GCF_964199315.1 Orbicella franksi
CGTCCATGTTGTAAGTTTTTTAAAAATCAGTCTTTTAGGTAGTTTCTTTGCGAAGAATGAGAGTATTTACACGTTTTCTTTTCCTAGTTTTAGTTACAAATTTGAATTTGCCAGCTTTCGAAAACAAAACAAAACAAAAAAATACACAGCTCATGACTGTTTCCTTGGAAACGGTCCGTATGGCGAAATCCTCGGATTTACCTCAAGACTACCTTGCCATATAACAAGTTAAAATAATTTATGCCAGTAGGTTCGGTACATGACAAGTTCGACGTCTGAATCAAAGTCGTTCCAAAGCCGAAATTCCCAGCCGAGCTAGGCGGGAAGAACGGTTGAGCCGTTCCAAATTCAAATAGCCGTTCTTAATTGGTTCAGACGCCGAACTTTTCATGTACTTAATTCATCTTATTAGGTTTGGCTCATGAAAAGTTCGGCGTCTGAACTGGGCCTTATAGTCTATAAAACAAGCAAATAGCGGCCAATTTGAGAGAAACACTTACAGGAAACTCGTGCAGTCAGCTAACAGTCATTTGATAATTTTCAGCTATGCATACGACACTTCGAGAGAGAACAGGTTATCAGTTAATAAATCATAGCACTTCTCGGTTATCAGCTAAACTTCTGCCGAACAGGCCAATTTCTATGTATTAAAAATTCTATCATGGCTCCCGGGCTTCGAGAAACAAGGCAAAAGAAATAACTTATTCATCCCTCGAACTTGTTCGATTGCTCTATTATCAGCTATCTGGCCCTCCTAATTATGCAAGTTGTTGTTTTTCTTTACCATTTCTCGGCGTAGCATGCAGACCAAGGTTTGTAGTCCGTCAAACAGACAACTCTCTTTTCTAGCTCTCTTTCCCCGCATTCCTCTGCTTAGTGTGCACTCTTTGGACACCTATAGAACGTTTTCACTCACGTGGCCAGCAGCCTGGCAAATTTATTGGAAAAAAAGAAAGTAGATAATATATGAGAGCTCGCCGTTTTATTGTTTTGGGACACCGATATATGGCTGCCGCGATATCAAGTGAAAATGAAACGAACTACCCGTTCATAGCGTTCCCGGTTCGGAAACCGCCTTCGCAACGGCGATTTCAGGCTCTCTCCTTTCCCTCCCTTGTCGTTGATACGTTGAAGAGAGAGACTATCAGGGAGGCAAAGGAGAGAGAGACTGAGATCCAGCTACGATGGCTGTGGTTGAAAGGCTTTCTCGGAATAGCAGATTTTCACGTTGTCGTCATTTGACTACAACTACCAGAATTCCTCTCGTTTTTTCATTATTATTTAAATTTTGAATTCCCAGTGGGTTTTAAAATAACAATTGCCCTATTAGCATAAGAAACAAAAAAAGTGAAGGATTCTGGTAGTTGTAGTCAAATGACGCCATCGCGTAAATTCCCTATTATTGCACACAATGGGCAGATGTTTGCGAAGCTCTTTTCTAGGAGTAAAGGACCTTCATTTTGAAATTCGTGAAAGAAACTGCTTCAACCTTTCCAAGCAAAACAGAGCTGCCAAGAAAGACATAAAAAGATTGTACTTTGACTAAACGACACGATGGCACAGCCGCGCAAGTTTCATCTTTTTAACTGCAATAACGTTTACCAGCTAAGCATCGTCGAGGATCTGCTTTTCTATCCCTCAAGTTCTCAGCAGTTGAATCGTTTTTCATTTATTTAGGTCAATCACAAAGTAATCCTTTTCAAAGAAATCGTTCAGACTGGGAACCAGGACATGGGTGGAATTCAAAAAGTAAGAAGAAACCAGGTCCGCAAGCCACAACAACAATTGAGCCATACCATTCTCCTGCTATAAATCATGAGGGAGAACCTGTCTTGTTGAGAAGTTTACTTCGTTTTGGAAAAAATATCTTATCAGTTAGAAGATCTTCAACTATACCAGCCGCATTTACGGTCCCGGATCACATTAATCAAAATCTGTTTCAAAAGTATCATGACACGCCCATAACCGGAGTCACAATCATGCAAGGCATCGATGGCACACTTCGATGGTCCGTTGATCCAAAGTTTATTGAAGTCTCGAGGTCAAGGTACGAAGGAATACAGATCGCTGACAACGAAACTCTCCTGTTAAAAACTCGTATCCGTGAAGGACTGGTATCTTTCCAAGAAAGTGATGTTCAGTTTAGGTATGGAAATTGGCAAATACCTCAGTACATCGTTGAAAGTTTGAAAAATGAATATCGTTCGACACTTTCAGGGGAACTCTACATCACTTTATATAATAACCCAACTAATTCTCGCATTTTGATTGGTTCTCGCCTATGATCTATTAGAGGACAGACGCACGATCGACGTCATCATTTCAAAGTTTTTCCCTCTGTGTTTTGAAATGGCGGAAAGTTTTGAGAATTTAGATAATGTTTTACATGACTGGGCAAAAGATGAAGTACAAAAATGTCTTGTCGAGGCATTGAACAGGAACGAGAAGCATAGTCTAGCGGGAAGGAGAAAGATAAAGCCGCTTCTTTTTTAGAAAATGACTCAGAAAAAATACTCGAGCAGTCTCAGTCGGCAGTCGAGCGAGATTAAACCAAACACAAAGTTAGTCTTGGTAAGCCGAGAACCATTGCTTTATCTCGAATTTAACAAACCCAATAAACAAAATGTTTACGAGATTAATTTATTTAAAACACTGAACTTTTCTCGGTCTCAAAATAATTGTTGACAAAGTGATTGTCTGGATAAAACATCAAAATCACTTCTTAAAATCAGTTAAAATAAAGACATAACCTTGCTTTCCGATGCGAATGTTCCAGTCCGTTTCAGAGCGCAACAGCGAGCAAAGTATAGCTCACTACAGCTCACGGCCAACTGTATCGTAGCTAAAAGCTGTCTCCGACACTATTTCAAACTGATTTGAGAATCAAAAACCACAGAGGACACAAATTTCCACCATCACTAACGCCCCTTTCATTCAAAACTCGAATCGAATGGCCTCCAGGTTGACCGCAACCGCAAGTTTTCCGAGCGCAGTTTTTCAACTCCTGCAATATTCGAGGCAACATCCAAGCTTTTCGGCTCACAGGGCTGCTCTGATGACAAAACCTGACTTGACTTATCCAGCATTTTCTTTAAGATTTGTGGATTTCGCAGTTCAACTCTGCTTTTGCTGTAAGTTTTCATTGCCCGAGAAGCGACGCTCGAATCAAGTTTGACAGTGGCGTGATTTTCCTGGACCAATTACAATTCTTTGCTACGCATAGCAACCAATGAGATCACTTCAATTTGTATAGACAACAGATTACGTCAAATGGCTTTTGTCGTGTTCGCCAAAGTGGGCAAAGGGCGGTTTTCGAGTTATGTTGAAAGATTTTGAAATAAGAAATAAGCTCTATCTGTAGTAGTTTGCTTCGTTATTACATAAAACAAATAGATTCCATGTTGCGGTGCGTCTGTTCAGTAATAGATCACAGAAGACGTCAAAATGTGGTAAGAACATCAGTGACACACTCGGCTATCGCCTCGTGTGCCACTCTTTTGTTCTTACCACATTTTGACGTCATCTGTGATCTATTACTGAACAGACGCACGGCATCATGGAATCTATTTGTTAATCTGACGATAGAGAAAACATACGACTAGTAGTAAATCTTGGACCATTGAATCGAGTGCGTTCTGCTGTAAACAAACGGGGACTTTAAATGTAAATCAAGGCATTGTTAGAATTGCAACTGTTGTTCAAGTTGTGGCTTGGATCTGTTTTACCATAAAATATGAAATTTTCGCGTATTTCGCGACGTAAAAAAAGTCGCGAAATTAATGTGACGCGAACAGTGAGTGTCACGAACATAACATGGCGCGAAAATTAAGTGACTCACATTATGTTACGGTTAACATATAGTCCCGCCGTTGCGTTTTTGTTAATTTTGACGATATTGTACCTTTGATAAAGTCGGTTTACTAAATTCAAGGAACTGTTTAGGTAAGCCAAGGAAATGAATTGTGTGTTACAGTGATTTAAAATACAAAATTTTCGCAAAATCGCGGAATTTAAGCGTCGTGAAATATGCGCCTCAAAATCGCGAAATGAGGTATTAAATCTTTGTTAAAAGCGAAATCCTTAGTTAAATGCAATAAGCACCACGATAGAAAAAAAAAAAAAAGAAAAAAAAAAGACGTTTATTTCAAATATTCTGTCCTCAGTCTTTTGAGCGCTAAATTTACAGTGGGTTCATTCTCTTAAGTTGTAAGTAAAACCTTCGCTGGTAGCGTTAAAGGAATTAGTTTGTGAAAATAGCTTTCCTATCGCATTTTCGGTTTGTAGCTAATTTAGGGTGAGTGAGAACGTGTACTGTATACGATTCGGTTCATTGTTCTATTTTTGCGTCAAATGGGAATTTACACGTGTTTCTGGCACAAAATATATAATAAACTTAACTAATTTTGTCTAGAATAAAGAAGCAGTAATTAAGAGACTAATAGGAGAGGACATATTGAAACGAATTAACATCAAGACAGAAAAATCGATTTGCTGTTCGTTGTATCTATTTTTCCTCACTGTTATTTTTCAAAAAAAGCAATTTAATTATTACATTTGAGATCGCTGCCTTCGGTAGATGTTTCTTTCGAATGGTCGCTATACTTCGGTATTTGCTAACATCCGTTTAGTTTTAACATTATTTTCTTAGGTCGTTCAGTTACTTTCGAAACTTTATGGTAGGCTAAATATTGGAGCCTTATAAGTACTAGCAAGGGAGGATTTAGGATAAGGAAATAAATCCCCAATATAAGACTTATTACTAAGGTAAACCTTAGATCTCAAGTTATTTTTAGATTACTCCCGGGTTTGGAAATCTCAGGAGCGTCTGGAAATAGCCAACAAGCCACAAGATCAGATGATCCTGTAACGCGGATTTTGCTCAAAGCACAGCCTAACCCTAAGGTTCACTAACCACGAAAACATCCATGCAACGGGCGTGGAATTATCCGCGGAAGAAACTGAGATTATGTCTAAAAATAACTCGAGAGGGACTTACCCATAGTTTGGGCCTATCTTATTCTTCACGCTCTCTTGGTACAGGATCATTGTGCTGTTGGCTAATAAAGCCCACGGCTTTAAAGTAGTCCAAAAAATTAATTATTCGCCATCGGTTTTCAGCTTCGGACCAGCTGATAAAGCGGTCGGGTTTATGGGTCAAAAAAGTCTAAGTTAGCCTGCTGAACAGACGGATTAGCGGAGCAGACCGCGAAGCGTGATACACGAGCGCGGAGCTCCGCGTTCGTGTATCGCGTTTCTTTCGTATGGCCTTTTGCTCGCTGCCCGCTAATCGGCCTGTTCTGCAGGTTAAGTCGCAGTGGCTCATCTCTACCCAACAATTATGTTTGTATTTCCCCAGTTCAGAGTTAATATCGAAGTACAGAAACACATGATGGCAATTTCACTGACACACACCATAGTCGACCAATGAAAACGCATTTTACGCGGCAAATCAATGAATGAAAATTGAAAGCTTCATGTTCTAGGGGAAGGCTACGGAAAATCTCGTGGGAGATAATCACACCCACAAATTGTTACTGGAGCAGCTTGCTGTGGTAATTAATTCATTAGCTCTTCATTCAAGGGAATAGGTAGAACATATATGAACTGCGGGAGGAAGATGTAGACCTTTTTGACACTCTTTCTTATCGCGATAAATTTGAATTTATTGCGACGTAGCGAAATTTATTGAAATGTTTTAAGCAATATTAGTTACAGCAAACTCAAACTGGTAATTTTTCCATCTCAGCCGTAACAGCCATTTGATAATTGCTCAGTTATCAGGTTCCTCTAAAAAAAATTCCTGACACTTCCCCACTAACAGTTAAACTTTTTGATGAAAAGAATAATTTTGATATATTGAAATTCTAGCTCGGCGCCGAGGCTTGTGGAAATAAAGCAAAAGAAATAACGTATTCATCCCCCAAACTCGCGAGCTTCAGATCAGAGTCGGGTTAAAATTCGATTGGCCTTATTTCGGCTATCAGGCACTCCTAGCATATCGTAATTATTAAAGTTGTTGTTTTTCCTTATCATTTCTCGACGCAGCTGGCTGCTAATTGCCGTTCGTCAAACAAACAACCCCCCTTTATCTTCCTCTGCATTCCTCTGCTTAGTCTGCACTCTTTGCACTCCTACAGAACATTTTCACCCACATGGCTAGCAGTCATCCAATTTATTGAAATAAAAGAAAGTGTTTAATATGAGAATTCAACTCCCGCAGGATTGGTTTGGGACACTAAAATGGCTGCCGTTTCAATGTTTTGGGACACCAATATGGCCGGCTGTCGCGATGTCATGTAAAAACCGCCTACTAACACAGGCTAGATTTCGCAACATCCATTTGCCTCCCTTATCTACGGTGGCTTTAAAGAGACATACACTTTTCTCTCTCTTTTGTTTCTCACTTGCGACTTAGCTGCGACTTTGTTGCGACTTAGCTGCGACTTGTTACTTTCTTGCGACTTAGCTGCGACTTTCTTGCTGCTTTCTTGCGACTTAGCTGCGACTTGCTGCTTTCTTGAGACTTAGCTGCTACTTTCTTGTGACTTAGCTACGACTTTCCTGCTACTTTCTTGCGACTTAGCTGCTACTTTCTCGCTACTTTCTTGCGACTTAGCTGCTACTTTCTCGCTACTTTCTTACGACTTGGCTGCGACTTTCTTCCTTGCCGCTTAGCCGCCTGGCTACTTCGCTAGGCCGCGTGCGTCGGCAGGCTAGGTTGTTTTATTTGAAAACAACGTGGACTCGATAGCTTAATCGTTAGTCTGTTTTGCCTTGGCTTTACAGTACAGCTATGAAGTTTTTGGCCGTTTTCACTTTCATTACGGTGTGCTCTACGTCGCTGGCAGTGCTTCCACCTTACTTTCCTGCAATAAGCAACAATGCAGTAATGCGCGACGATTTAATAAAATTTAATAAAATTTAATAAAATTTCATTGAATTATTTAATAAAATTATTTGATAAAATTATTTAATAAAAATTATTGATAAAATTATTTAATAGAAACTTAACTAGTGAGCAGCACTCTGCGAACTGTAGTTGTATAACTTCTTTATTTCTCCTGCGCGCTTCGTGTGACTAACGCACACTTCGTCAGGGAGTTCAACAATACAACACGAAGCCCTTGTATATATACCTAACTCGTACAAGAGTTTACATTTCGTAAGAACACAACTACGGATATACAGATAGGAATGACAAACTCAGCGGAAATGCGTCTAGGAAACAGGTGGTAAGTTTTTATTAAATTTTATTAAGTTTCATTAAATAAAATTATTAATTAATTTTATTAAATTGTTTTATTAAATAATTTTATTAAACTTTATTAAATTGTCTAATTTGTACGAAAGACAGGAAAAAGTGTCAAAATACCTGGTCAACCTCCGGTAACTGTTCTTCTGGAGAATCCATGTTGTTTCTCGGCAATGCAACCTGGCCTGTCGTCTCACGTGGCCCAGCTAGGTAGCCAGGCAGCCAGGTTGCAAGAAAGTAGCGAGAAAGTTGCAGCTAAGTCGCAAGAAAGTAGCAGTTAAGTCGAAAGAAAGTAGCAGCTAAGTCGCAAGAAAGCAGCAAGAAAGTCGCAAGAAAGTAGCAGGAAAGTCAAAAGGAAGTAGCAAGTCGCAAGAAAGTCGCAAGAAAGTAGCAGGAAAGTCGCAAGAAAGTCGCAGCTAAGTCGCGAGAAAGTAGCAGCTAAGTCGCAAGTAAAAAAAAAAAAAAAAAAAAAACAGAGAGAGAAAAGTGTGTCCCTTTCAAGCCATCGTACTTATCGTTGCAGGGAGAGACACTCTCCTCAACGACAAAGGGGCAAAGGAGAGAGAGCCTGGGGTCGAGCTACCATGGTTGTGTAATGTTTCATGCTTGATCGGTTTTCTCGGAATTGTTGCGATCAATGCACAGATGTTTACGAAGCTTTTTCTGGGAATAAATGAATTCCGTTTTGAAATTCGTGAAAGAAACTGCTTCGACTGTACTAGTCAAGCAAACCAAGGTTGCCAAGAAGGATATAAGAACATTGTACTTTGACCAAACGAAAGTCAAACGATGGCGGAGCCGCGCAAGTTTTATCTTTTTAATTGCGATAATGTTTACCAGTTAAGCATCGTCGAGGATTTGTTGAATGCAACGAAAGTGAGAATTGGCTTCGAATTCGAAGTAGAGAAACGCAGCTTCACTCTATCTGAAATGTCCGAGTTGAGTACGAAAACAATTCCTGCAACGAAGATGGATTTTGCAATATTTGTTGTCCATGCGCACGAATCTGTTCTACTCATCAACAATGATAACTTGGAACATGGATACGCCAAGGTTTACAGAGCTTTACTACAAGCGACAGGTAATGTTAGACATTAGAACGATAATACTACTAAAACTCGATGGTCTAGGTACCAGGGTTTGCATGACATTGTAGCTATAAAATCAATGGAAGCAAAATTTGTAAGAAACCTATATGTAAAGGTCTTACACTTTAAAAATATTATACTGTCCAGAGGTTGACTACAAACAAAATATAAACTGTTCACCGTGTTCCGGCGTACAGGAAGTGATTCATTGCGTATTTTTGTAATTAGATTGACAAGAACAACATATTCCTGCTTTTGATACATTTGTGGCTTTTATGACTTGGTTTAGTCATACAAACAACCGATCTAGCAGCAAACATCTGCCACATTTCCAAGAATGCAATGACTGTTTTAAATTCAAACTTGCATGAATATTTTAATTGTTCACCGTCGACGCCTAACAAATTTTACTGTAAAATACTCTGTGAATTTTTCTTCTTTGGGGGGATGGGGGTAGGGGCTGGGGTTTACAGACCAAGGGACCATAATTCAATATTTTATGTTAGATTTTCTCTCTTCTGAGCTCTTTAGACCGCGGTCTAGATAGAATGTAGGCTAAAAATGGAAATTTCACTTGCTGTCGGGGCTGAAAATGACATGCAGAACAATAGAGCGAATTTAAGGACGGTCTTTGTTATTCCATAGTGAATAATAATAAAATTATTATAAAATATTCTAAAGCGCTTTACAATGTAAGATTACAGCAAAAATATAGGAAAAATGTATATAAAAATAATACAATTTAAAAAACATATTATAAGACTATGGCATGCTATACCCTAATTTTAAAAAAAGTAGTTTTGATTTTAAGACAGTCAGGGTTGGACTTAGTCTTATTTCACGAGAAAGTTTGTTTCAGAGAAAAGGCCCAGAGTATGCAAAGGCGTGATCACCAAATGTCATGTGTTTGGTTCTGGGAACAGCGAGGAGGTTATGGTCTTGGGAGCGCAGGCGATAAGTTGTGTTAGTCTTTACGTGTTAAAAATCCTTTATAGAGTCAAGTGCTTGATTATTAAGAGCTTTGTAGTAGTTTAACTCATGGGGAAAAGTTGTTTTGTTCATGTTCTTTCTGTTGAAATGGGATTTTAAATATTTTATCTTTTATTTGATTAAGATGAGAATGTGATCGTTGTTATTGGAAGAGGTGACAACTACAAGAACGAAGCCGAGGAAGAACAGTCTGTCATCTCGCGCTGGGCCAAGAGAAAAATTGCTCGGTCTCAGTTTAGTGAGGAGTTTATTGATGGAAGGAAAAGCTTCGTCTTTTCTTGGAACAAAAAGCACAAAGCGATTCACGAAGAAGCACTGCTGCATTACTTTGATCCAAACAAGAAAGGACAGAAGTTTGAATATCAACCCCCACAAGGACCATCAACACAAACACCGCCGTCAGCGAGCTCTAATGAACTTGGGAAAGAAGCCGTGGAAGAAGATCCTGCACAGCAACTAAGTTCAATAGTCTCTCGCGTTGAAATAGGCAATGAAATGGGCAACAGGGCAGGCGCCAGACCTGAGGAATTCAATACTTCAAGATCTCCTAAAGGTAAAAATGCATCATATTTGTCCACAGACACTATCTGAATTGACCCGCACCATTTGCAAAGTTCATGCAGGCCGCATCATCTGGTGGGAAATAGAACAAAATAGCTATTTGTTAAGTCCTCCAGCAGCACTTTGATTTTGTTTATATATATACATCCTCAAGCTTCTCCGCCCAGTTATAATTCTTGATATATTGAAACTGGCCCATTTAGCCGGCAACCATTTACTATTTACCAGTCTCTAGTTTCGCCATGACCATCGCCCAACATAATCCACAGACGAAACTTTCGCGAGGTTTTCAAAAACCGATCAGTGATTTGTTTTTAGTGGTTCAAAATTCAATTTGTCCACTCTTTGTAAATAGCCTTTGTAAACAGTCTTTTACCAGTTGGGATTTTTCATTAACAAGTCTTTGTTCAATTGGCCAATCCTCCTATGGTGACACTGAAATAAGGAAAAAAAAAAAAAAAAAAACCCATTACCTCTATAAGACGCACGCGAAAGGAATCATGGTAGTTGTCTTCAACACACGGGCGATACCTTCGAGACATTGCATACAGCTACCAGGATTCCCTGCGCGCGGGTCTCAGAGGGAATGAGGTATTTCATGAGATTATCAAGGTAAGAGAGTGAATCCCCCATATAGGTCCTCTAACGAAGGTAATCCCTCTTAAGTTAGTTTTAGACATGGTACCCAGTTCTTCCGAGAATACTATTCGCGCGATGCGTGGACAGCGGAAGCGACTTTCTCGAAACTACCTGAGACGAAATGGCGGGAACGTCATTTTATATGTTTTGATTTCGTTTCAGAGCACAGATGTTTTCTGCACTCTCAGTCGTTTTTTTTGTTCGGTCGGGCTTTCGTTTGGTTTGTGCTCGTTTGGCTGTTTATTCGGTTTTAGGGAGTTTAATTAAGCAAACTTCAACGGCAACGGCAACGAGTACAATGGCTGTGTAAGTGTGCGTTATTTAAGCAATAGACCACAAGTTTTTATGGTTTATAGGCTGATAAACCACGCGGGATGTTGGAAGAACACGAGAAGAATTCGTAAATCATGAGCCGCAGGCGTGTGACTTACGAATTCTTCGAGTGCTTCTTCGAGTGCGAGTGCTTTTATATAATAACTCAGAAGACACGCGAAATTTCCTGGCACAATAAACCATAGCTGATTGACCAATCAGAGCGCGCGCATTGATTTGATTATTATATAAAATTCTTTGTTCATTTCTTTGCCGTTGTTTACAAAAGGTAGCAAAACAACAACATGAAATAGCCACAGTCTGCATATTCGAGAGAACGTGGTAAGGTAAGAGAATGGATCCCCCATATGGGTCCTCTAACTAAGGTAATCCCTCTCAGGTTATTTTTAGACATTGTACCCAGTTCTTCCGCGGATATTACTCGCGCGTTGCGTGGATGTTTTCTTGGAGGATCTGTTTATGTTTCGTTTCCTTTCGTTTCAAAGCGAAGGAAAACCTCCAACGCTGTGGGAATGTCCTCTTTGGTATTTTGATTACAATTCAAGCAAAGGAGCATCGGCACTCGGTATGTTTTAATAAATTTCGAAACTTTAATAGGAGTTTAAATAAGAGACGGATGTCCCCTGCACAAACAATAACTGAATGAACGGCGGAGAAATGAGTAGACAAACGAGTGCAAAGCAAACAAACGCCCAAACACAAGCTAGGCAACCGAACAAACAGATGGTCGAAAGCGCAGGAAGACGCTCGCTGCCCAAGTAGCAAAAGTAGTTTAAGCAGCAACGGCAACAACGCCAAAGGCAACATCGATTCAAAAACGAGGGAGCAGGGATGGCGCAGTGGTGAGAGCGCTTGCCTCCTACCAATGTGTCTCGGGTTCAATTCACGGACCCGGCGTCATATGTGGCCGGGTTGAGTTTGTTGTTGGTTCTCTTCTCAGCTCCGAGAGGTTTTTCTCCGGGTACTCCGGTTTTCCCCTCTCCTCAAAAACCAACATTTCTCAAATTCCAATTCGATCCTTGAATGCACGGACAATTTCTGAACGAGTTCTGTGAACTCCTTGGTGCTCCGTGGGTAAACAAATTACATTACATTACAACGACTTAATATTTAACCAACGAAACTCGCGAGAATTACATTCATTCAGTTTGCCTATGCTGTCAGAAATACCCCAAACAGAATATGTAGGACAGAGTCAAAATTCGAAAAATAAATTTCAAAATTGGCCATGGTATAGTCACGTTCTCTCGAATATGCAGACTGTGGCTATTTCATGTTGTTGTTTTGTGACCTTTTGTAAACAACGGCAAAGAAATGAACAAAGAATTTTAATGCACGCTTAGGCCCGGTTCATACGTCGCATTTCTCAATTCAACGAATTAAATTCGACAGAAATTCGACGTCTGAATCGGCTGCCGCATATCTGCCGCACGTTCGACTGGTCTTGTCGCATTATCCGACAGAAATGCGACACCGATTCAGACGTCGAATTTCTGCCGTGTCGAATGTAATGCATACATAATGTTAATGTATTGAGCATGCGTAAATGTTTTCCCGCTCAAGAAAAAGAAGAAACTTGGCCATTCTCGACCCAATGCAACCTGAGCATATTGCAACACATACTGCTCCGTTGTCAGCCTTCTCCTTCTCGTTCCATTGGCGGTCAATTTTTTGCAAAATTAAAGTTCTTCGTCGCTCAGTATTTTCGTCCGCCATATTGAATACCCTCCGTTTAAAACATTTTCCGCTGGCTGACATACCCGACAGTACAAATTCCGAATTAAGTGCGACACAAGTGCGACGTATGAATCCACAGTCGCATTTCTGCCGCACTTAATTGAATTGAATTCGACACGGCAGAAATGCGACGTATGAACTGGGCCTTACACAGCCATTGTACTCGTTGCCGTTGCCGTTGATGTTTGCTTAATAAAACTCCCTAAAACCGAATAAACAGCCAAATAATGAACAGGCAAACGAGCACAAAACAAAAGAAAGCCTGGCCGAACAAAAAGACGGTTGAGAGTGCAGAAAACATCTCTTATTCCTAAGGTAATCCTTAAATCTCAAGTTATTTTTAGATTATTCCCGGCTTTGGAAATCTCAGGATGGTCTGGAAATAGCCAATCAGCCGCAAGATTACAAGATCCTGTGACGCAGATTTTACTCAAAGCATAGCCACGTGTATTTATTCCCCACGTAAACGTATGGTATTATCTGCGCAAGAACCTGAGTCCATGTCTGAAAAATAATTCGAGGGTCTTGCCCATAGGTCAGACCTACATGGGGGATTAATTCTTTTAACGAACCTTTCGATAATTAATTTATTAATCAATGGATTATAATTAATGAATTAGTGAATTTTTTCGTCCAATAACGTAACTCCACACTCAAGTAGAAACATACAGACGACCCGAAAAACTCCATAGGCTACCACTCGCAAAGTCAGCTTTTACAAATTTGCTACGGGCGTCAGGTAACCTTTATCTACTTCAAGTGGCTCAGAATTAACTTTAAGTGTCTGCCCAAGTTTTTTGGGAGGATTTGTCCTGTCTGAATGATGGAATAATCGATGATTATTTAAGTAAATTATTCTACCGCGTCCTGCATGTGTGGTGTCTTTTGTCTGGGATAAGCCATTAACGAGTTCGCCTTACATTATATCCGTTTCAAAACGAGTCCTGGTGCACAACCTTTCAAATAACTTCAAACAGCGATCAAGGGGCCAGGCCAAGAGAGGCGCCCCCGGATCCTCCTTCAAGCGTTGATAGAACCAAGCTGAAAGGTTAGAGGAGTGTTTATATGTTATTTGTTCGCCGATCCTGACATAGCTGTGGTATTAGTTTGGTGTCGACCATTTAAATTTTCATTTTCCGTCTTACCTTACCGATCCTCTTCTCTAATTCTTTTTAGAACAATAACTATTTGTCAGCTTCTCTCTCCCCCATTTCCCTCACTACCAAAACATACTGTATAACTTGTGGTGCATTTTTGTCGTAGCAATCTGGAAACTAATTTAATCCGTATAGCGTCTCTGATTGGTTTTCACCTGCGCGCGAAAATTTAAAACACTGAGAGACTAAAACCTAGGATTATGTAATTGATTTGGGAGGGGGGAGGAGGGGTGGGTACATCAATTTCAGCTCCTCGCGTTTTCCTTCCTCCTTTAAGCCCTACAGGAAATGATATTCATACATGCTTGATATTCTTTTCCCTTGCCAACCGCTATGCTCGCTATGTTTTTATTATAATCTCGCTATGTGTTATCATAATCGGAAATGTCTGCTCAATTTTTTTGGGAGGATTTGTCCAGTCTTTAACTATATCGAGCATTAATATGCTATGGTCCACCCCCTAGGTATGGAATTTGTTGTCAAACAAATGTTGTCGATGTCACTTGTGTATAATATATCACGCGAAAATGAGACTGGTTTTTATTGTTTTTGTTATTGAGAAATCAATTTGTGAAGTGTTTTAAGGTAAAAGAACTCCAAGCTGTATTTTATGAAATTACAAAAAAATATCGTTGCATTATTTCCAGTTTGAAAATGATATGAGAGATAGCTCGAAGCCTGATTAAGCTCTGTATTACCGTGAAAAAAAATAACAAGGTTCTTGTTCTCGAGGATCTGTGAAACTGTAAACATTTGCCTTTTTTCCCTAGAATTGACCATTCTAATGATATCATAAATAAATAAATCTGCATTGCCCTGTCAAAAATGAATGACTATTCGCACAAAATAACAACTGAAGGTTCTTGTTCTCGAGGATCTCCAAAACTGTAAACATTCGTTTTTTTCCCCTTAGAATTGGCCATTCTTGGCTCTAATGTGTCAAGGGATTCCATACAGGCCGTGTGGCAAGTTTTTGCGGACATTCGTTCCCCACTGATACACCAGTTGAAAACTTTGCGCCCCTCGAAGTCAAGTGATTTTTATTGGCAAAACAATGAACGTGCAAGAAAAACTCATTTTGAAAGGTTAAAAGACTCGTTTTGAAACAGTGGTAACTAGGCACAACTCGGAAATAGCTTATCCCAGACAGAACTGGTATATTTTCAATTCCGAATTGAAAACGTTATGAAAAAATCTTATGACAAGAAGCTGTTGACCTGAGAATTTTCTCTGTGAGGGGGCTATTCGAATGGGCTAGATCTAGAAGAATAGACCATTGAATTAAGTGTCAGCTTTCCCTTTCAGGCACACTTGTGTTACAGTCGACAGTGGAGGGGTTAATTAGATGTGCTGACTAAAATTCTTTTACATGCTTTTTTAGAGAAACTTCAAACTTCAAACAGCGAGGGGCCAAGGTCAAGGCAAGGGGCCAGGCCTAAAGAATCGCCTCCTTCTAGCATTGATAGAACTAAGCTGAAAGGTTAGAGGAGTGTTTATAAGTTATTTGTTCGCCGATCCTGACATAGTGGTAATCGGTTTAGTGTCGACCATTTCCAGTTTGTTAGATTCAGTCACTCAGTCAGCCGGTCAGTCGGTCGGCCGCTCAGTGCGAAAGGTGACTTTTAAGATTAGTTAAACTGATAACCCTTTGGCCCTCATTGTGTATATAAACGGGTCACCTTCTTAGCCTGAAAAAATATCTGGTCATTGAATTCGCAAAAAGACCTCGAAGATTAAAATTCAGAACTACGCTCTTACGAAAATTCTCCCATGAAAAATCTCGACCTCCCAGGAGGCGGGAGGAGGGTTTCAGATTTAATAGGATATCGATTTGGGCTGTGATGGGACAGGATCGCTACCTTTGAAATGTACCACTTAAAAGAAAATCGTTTTGTTCCGTATAGCTGAAGACAAAATGCCACTGCTAGGCAGTGTGTCCGAACCTGAAAGAAATCGAGTGGAGGACAAATCAGTACAGCCACCAAGACGGAGAAACTCCTTGCAGGAGGATCAGCCCATTACAGAACTAAGAACAGAGAGCATTTTCTTTACTGCTAAACAAAGTAGAAAGTTACATCTCTTCAACTGTGACCGGACCTACAATTTAGACGTCGTCGAAGATCTGTTAGCAGCAATGAAAGGAAAACTCGGCTTCGGCTCCGGGGAGAAACACTATTTTTCGCCCTCTCAGATGTCTGACATGACCACCAATATCATTCCCAAACTACAAATGGACATGGCATTTTTTGTAGTCCATGCACACGACTCTCGGCTGTCGATCAACGAAGACAACGCTGGAATCGGTTACGCAAAGATCTACAGAGCTCTACTGGAAGCAACGGGTGAGCATTGAGGCGTAAGCACTCTTACTGGGTAGATTTCCTTAGTTTACCAGTTTTAACTCAAACTTTTAAATATATTTCGCAATACTTCAGTTCAAGGTAAATAGCGTTTCATGTGCCGTGGAACCTCCACTGACTACCAGCTGTCTACAACGACCACTTTTTTGTCCCGACGGACAATCCATACATTCGCTTTTATTTTAACCCTCTCTACAACGGCACCTCTTCTCACTGACGGTTACGGCCACTAAAGCGGGTCCCAACTGCCAAAATAATTTCTCGACAACGGCCAGTTAACCAACAACTGACGAGGCCAGTTAACCAACGACTGGGAGGCGCGGTGGCTTCATGGTTAGTGCGCTCGTCTCCGGATCGAGCGGTACGGGTTCGAGCCCTGGCCGGGGACATTGTGTTGTATTCTTGGGTAAGAAAGACACTTCACTCTTACAGTGCCTCTCTCCACCCATGTGTATAAATGGATACCGGCGAACTTAATGCTGGAGGTAACCCTGCGATGGACTAGCATCCCATCCAGGGCCGAGTAGAAATACTCCTAACGGCTTCATGCTACAGAAACCGGGATAAGCTCCAGCCCGGTGGGCAACTTGGCTCGTATGCAAACTTTTAATTTTTTTTTTTGACAAATGATGCATACCATAACCCACTTTTTATTGTAAAAGATTACCAGACTTGATCTGTTCCAAGCGTCGCTGGTCTTTGCTTTTTTTGTTTTGGTTTTAGTTTTATTGATATATTTTGATTCCGTTACGTATTTATATCCTACAATAAGCATTTTTTAAAAACAATAAAAGTTATACCCCGAAATCAAACAAGTGTTATATTATATCCCTACCTCCCCCAAATTGCCAGCTCTCTGTAAAGCCCACTTTCACTTTCCTCTGTCCCCAAAGTTGCCGTGGTGCAGAGGTTCGACTGTAATCAAATTCCGCATACTTTTGACCATGTTGTTATCGACATCGGCCAAAAGTAAAACTCCACCGACACATTTGTTTTTGCCCTAAAAGGACACGGGATAGATTGAAGGGGAGGCAATAATTACCATAAATCTCTTGTTAAATAATGTTATTGAAAAGTGTTTCAACCAGAGGCAATGACACAATAGGTAAGTATATTTTTGCCATTTCGCTGAGACACAAATTAGCTGTTTCATGCAACGTTTGTAATATACACGTCTCTCGCTAATTGGTAGACTCTTTTTACAATTGTTACGGCAAAAGCTGGATCGAATTTTGCACAACTGAACATTTTTTCAAGAAAGGTTGTAGCACAAACTAGGTTACATTCTCAACTTGTACGCAACAATGCCGAAATTAACGTGTTTTGGGCGGTAAGTCTTTGTGCAATGCTCCAGTACGATAGACGAAAAAATTCGCTTTCCTTCGCCCTGGAACACCGTGAACTGCGATCAAACAAAGACAAACTATAAACTACGCATGAGTACCTTTCGTTATTATTTTATACGCTTTTACACTTATTAGGACAGCCTTTCTCAAAACAGCTTCATATCAAGTCCCTCATTGGCGGGGCTGTGTGTGGGTATAAAACTAACGCAACCTCCAGTGGCCAAACAAGAACAAAGTCTCGATCTCACTTCGAAACAAATTCAGTTGGAGATAAAAGGAACATTGCGTTATATTTTGGTGTAAACACAAGTACTGTACTATCTTGGAACATCTAGGGAACGAGGGAAGAGTACTGGAAATTTTGACTTTTTTTTCCTCCGTAGGACGGAAAGTCATTATCATTATTGGAGGGGATGACAACTACGAGAGTGAAGACGAAGAAGAACGAGTCGTCATTTCACGATGGGCAAGGAGGAAGATGAACTCACAATTTAGTGACGAATATTTAGATGGAAGTAAAAGTTTCATCTTTTCTTGGAACAAGAAACACAGAGCAATTCACGAAGAAGCATTACTGCATTATTTTAATCCAAGCAAGAAAGGAGAGAAGTTTGAAATTCAGCCGAAACCAAAGCAACCGGAAATCGTTAAATCGGCACAGACAACGAGCGAGAGAACCCTTTTGCGGAAATATCAGTCCATGGTTGAACAAAGAAGACGAGAAGGTTTTGGAAGCAGCAACTCCTCCAGTGCTGAACAAAGACGACAGGACTTCGCTTCCAGTCGCTCGTACAGTGCCGACCAAACCAGTGAGTACAGCTTTTCCGATCGTTCCACGGACGCTAAACCAAGAGAAGACGATAACAAATTCAGTCATGCCAGCAGTAGTGATCATAGGAGAGACGACAACCTATTCAGTCGTCTTAGCAGTACTGAACAACGAAGAGAAGGCAGCATATCCAGCGATTTCAGAAGTGTTGAACAAAGAAAAGATGGCCCCTCTCTAAGCAACCTCGGTAACGACAAATACAGGGTTAATAAAGCACTTGTTCACCCCGTACAAAGAGCCTTGCGTTCGAAGACTGAAGGTTAGAAAGATGTTTATTATTTATAACTGTTATCTCAAAAGAAAGTTGGATAAAGATATTTATGCACTAGTTTATTTACCGTCAACTTTCGTGTTCTGAAAAATTCACGCATGCCTATTTAGTCTATTGATCTTCACATACACTCGGGCCGCAAACAACCATTTTTTTTTACCAAAGAACATAACGCACTGACCCTTTCCAGAGCTCTATCCCAGACTGCTCGATCGGCAATGCAGCGTGCTAAACATTAGGCCAAACTGCGTCTCGGACAACGATGTAATATTATACTCTCATTGAAAATACTCGCCTGTGGCTCCTGTTTTCTACATTTTTCTCGTGTTCTAAAAAAGAGACGTGCTTGATGACTCTTGACTCAATTTTTGAAAAGATGACAATTGTTGAAAAAATGACCTTTCGCCCTATAAAATTTTTCTGAGAAAAGAGGGACGATCATTTCACGTGAGAGGGTGGCAATAAGTGACCTGCATCTAAAACGCGTTTTTGTTGGGTTGGATGATAATAGTAAAATCCGCCACCAATTCCCCAAATAATGGCTATTTTCCGCTAAACGTCACGTGACATGTTACGGAACCTGTCCGAAGTACCAATTGTACTTTAAAATGCTCAGGACGTTGTGCTAAATTTGGTTTCATTGTCATTTATGTCTTCGGAAATATAACTAATAATAAATTTTTACTACTAAAAGTCTTTGACCCAGGCCTTAAACTACTTGAGGAGTTTACATAAAGTCCATTACGCCTGCTACGACGATGCAAATGAACTCGTTAGTTTTCTCAGCGGATAGTCTTAATACAGTATCACTTTAAGTAACCGCCCTTTGAACAGCGAGGGAATGATGAAAACTATCGATCCAGGAGCATCCTCCCCAAGGAATATATCTACAGTATCTTCAACTCATCCCGCTTTCCTTTACCGAGTGCCCTCGCCTTTCACTTATCCCAAGATCGAGTGAGTCCCTGCACCACCCACCCAAGTAATAAACAATGGCCGGTTCCTTTGCCTCCAGGTTCATGCATGGTATCGTATTGTGTTGTATTGCATCAAATTTACAATTTAAGGGCCCATTAACTGATTTATGCGCGCGTTCGCGCGCGTTGCTAAGGAGGTGAAATTTCACTTCCGGTTACTTAGGTCAGCGTGAGCGCAGAAAATAAAGATAACTCAATAACTTCCAAATTCGCTCACATTTAAAGTAAAAAAAAAGCACAAGCAAAGACAAAATAAGAGAAAGACAGAAAAGCAAGAGCAATAGAAAGAGAAAAACCAACTCCGTGTGGCTTTGTTTGATCTTACCGAAGTGTGCTGGTAGTGTAAATTGCGCACGCGCTGATAGGGTAACTTCCAATATATATCGGGCGCACTTCCGGTTTCTTTAAATGCTAAAGGAGACGCGTTTTTCCTTAAATCCAGCCTTTTTTGACGGATTTCGATTAAAGCCAACGTTGGAAATATAGCTATGTATTCCTTTTTCAAAATCATGCTTTTTTCAGAAAATGACGAACTTTTTAATATTTTGAAATTCTCTCAAAATCTGACCTTTTAGAAATGAAACAAAATCTATGCATAGCGTAATGAGGATTTAAATTAAAATATTAAATTAATGAAAAAAATTCCGATAAAGTAATTTGCCTGGGAGCCTTTGCGTTTTTTCAGTATTAGTCACATGACCATGGGCGTGGCCTGATGACGTCATCACTAGTGTTGCTGGTCATGAAAAAGTTAAAACACATGAAATAACTCTGAAATAACTAAAAATGACGAGATTATATGAGAATAAATTTTCCCTAGCAACGGCTCGAAAAATCGGTTAATGGGCCCTTAACTACTACTGATGTTAACTGAGAGTGAAAATGAGCTAAAAAGAATGATGATTGTAATTTATCTGTTATGCAGTCTCCTGACGAAAACTACATGTTTAAGCATAAATATATCTATACATATATCTCTCAGAGGATATTATTTTGAACAGTGTAACTAAAAACTGCAGCCATTTCTTTCGTTCTTTAGACTTGGGAATTCTTTGCTGTAATGTGTCAGAGGATTCCATACGGGCCGTGTTGCAAGTTTTTCAAGACATTGCTCCCAAACTGAATCTCTCGGCATGTCCTCCATTTGAAAACCTTCCGCTCCATGAAA
Organism: Orbicella franksi; assembly: GCF_964199315.1. Taxonomy (NCBI): domain Eukaryota; kingdom Metazoa; phylum Cnidaria; class Anthozoa; order Scleractinia; family Merulinidae; genus Orbicella; species Orbicella franksi. Next base: position 7,753,409 of record NC_138151.1, read on the forward strand.
TCAAGCGATATTTGACAGAAGTCCATCTCAAGGCCTGTGTACTAGTGGTGGATGGCGAAACAATCAAAGATGCTTACTTAAACCTACCTCCACGAAAAGAAGAATACCAAGGACTTCTGGAAACAGTGGCAAATACAGTTGGTAAATGAGATCAGAGATTATTCCCCGAAATGCATGAGAGTCTTACAACTTGTCCAGTTCCATTATTTTGTTCATGGGTAGTGTGCTCAGTAAGTCCAGTTCGTAAAATAACTGTTAGCTTTCTCTTTACGCGTATTGAAACGGCTCTCGCAATTTTAGGGTAATTTTTAAATATCACTTGTAGTGAAGATCCTCAGGGGCGTAGCTACGGGGGTGGGAAGGAGGGTCCTGGGGTGCCTGTGGCCCCTCTTTTTGTAAGCCTTCAAGTTTTTTAAGCAAACAACCTCCAACAGGTGGCAAAAACGACATGAAAGTCTGGTGAGTACCCTCACTTTGACATAGTGTGACCCCCTTTCCCCTTTGAAAAATCCTGGTCCTTAACCCCTGATCCTTAACTTGCACTCGCTTTGATGCGACTACCTATACCAACTTTACTATAGTTCTGAAATAAAGTTGCAGAAGTCCATAAAGATTTTTATAAATGACAACAGCAAATAATCCATTTGTCTTTATAGTTGAAAAAGTCATCATTTTGGTCTGCGATAACTGCTCTTTACCACCAAAGGACAAAGAGATCGTCATTCGAACAATTGAAGACACAATAATTCGAAGGGGAAAGGGCCATATTGCTTGGTTGAAAAATGGAAGGCTGTCTGTCGATTCCGATGTTTTGGTCCAGCTTCTGATGTCGACATCACGAACACCTCAACCAAATCCACAGACGAATCCTTCAAGAACTTCCCAAGAGAAGAACAGTGATGCCAGGGGCTCAGCAGCGGAATCGTTTTCCACCTCCTCAGGGCAAACACAAAGTGATCCTCTTCAAAGAAATCCTCCAGACTGGGAACAAGGACGTGGGTGCACTGTACCAAATATGCAGCTCCCAACGCAACGAGCCCCAACGACAACTCGGCTATACCATGCGAAAGCCACAAAAACAATGAAGTCAAAGCATCCTCCTGCTATAAATGATAATGACGAGCCTGTCTTGCTGAGAAGTTTACTTTTTAATGGAAGAATATCTTATCAGCCAGAAGATCTTCAACTATGGGACCCCGCATTTACGGTCCCGGGTCACATTAATCAAAATCTGTTTCAACAGTATCATGACACGGCCGTGACTGGAGTCACAATCATGCAAGGCTTTGATGGCAAACTTCGATGCTCCGTTGATCCAAAGTTGATTGAAGCTTCGAGGTCAAGGTGCAAAGGAATAAAGATCGCTGACAACGAAACTCTTATGTTAAAAACTCGTATCCTCTACGGACAGGTTTCTTTTCAAGAAAGTGATGTACACTTTAGGCATGGAACTTGGCAAATACCTCAGAACGTCATTAAGGGTTTGAAAGACGGATATTCGGCGACACCGTCTGGGGAACTCTACATCATGTGTGACGATAGAGAAAACTTACGATGCGTAGTAAAAGTTGATAGAGTCAGTCGAGTATGCCGTATGTTGAACAAAATGGGACTTTAAAATATGAATCAATGCATCGTAACAATACCAAGAACTGTTCAAGCGCTTGCTCGGATCTGCTTTAATCTTCTTCGGAAGCCAATCCCTTAGTTAAAGGGAGACAGTCGGCTTTGGGACCGCGCTAACCTGAACCGCGCTAACCTACGGTCCCGGGTCACATTAATCAAAATCTGTTTCAACAGTATCATGACACGGCCGTGACGGGAGCCACAATCGTGCAAGGCTTTGATGGCAAACTTCGATGCTCCGTTGATCCAAAGTTGATTGAAGTCTCGAGGTCAAGATACGAAGGAATACAGATCGCTGACAACGAAACTCTCCTGTTAAAAACTCGTATCCGTAACGGACTGGTATCTCTCCAGGAAAGTGATGTTTACTTTAGGTATGGAAATTGGCAAATACCTGAGTACATCGTTGAAAGTTTGAAAAAAGAATATCTTTTGACACCTTCTGGTGAACTCTACATCATTTCTGACGATAGAGAAAACTTACGACTTGTAGTAAACGTTGGACTAGTCAGTCGAGCACGTACTTTTTTCAACAAACGGGCACTTGAATCAATGCATTGTTAGACTACTTGCAAGAATTGTTCAAGTTGTGGCTTTGATCTGTTTTATTAAATCTTTGTTGGAAGCGAATTCCTAGTTAAGCGCAGTCAAGCACCATAGTACAAAAAAACGTGTATTTCAAATATTCTGCCTTGAGTCTTCCGAGTTTAAGTTCGCTGGTAGCGGTAAAGGATTTTTTGAAAATAACTTTCCTATCGTATGTTCGGTAGGTAGTTAGCTTCGGATAAGCAAAATTGCATGTGTGCCGTATATGAGAGGAGGGAAGGAGGGAGGGAGGGAGGCAGGCAGGCAGGCAGGCAGGCAGGCAGGCAGGCAGGCAGGCAGGCAGGCAGGCAGGCAGGCAGGGAGGGAGAGAGGGTGAGTGAGTGAGTGAGAGAGTGAGGGAGGGAGGGAGAGATGTATGTATGTCACACTAATCAGATTGGATCTACTATAAACAGCCAATCTGATTTCTTGTTGTAAAGGTAAATGGTATGTGAGAAGATTTGATTCCGATACAGTTCAGAACGGCCATATTTATTCTTGTATAAAAGAGGAGGAAGTATTCATATATTGGGCTTACTTCGGCATTTTCTGTGGGCTAGGGTGAGGATATTGTGGACGGGTGTGATAATCATTTGCAACTGGATAGTCAGTCAAAGAAACATAGTGTTTGGCATATAACTACGAGCATGCGATGAAGGGTGAGCTTTTCCAATTAGATAAGTTTTTGAATTGAGTGTTAGCCGCTCTACTACTGGGAATGTGACCAGGTTTAAATCGTTTGCGTGTTGTATTGAAACCTAAATAATGCGGCAGAGTGTTCCGGGTGTGTTGTTAATTTCAGCATCCATCGATAAGTTTCAATGTGAAAAGCGAAGAGACTACGATTAATTTGGTCAACAGAACAAAAATATATTATCCTGTGACGATTTTACAATTACAATGGTTCTTGTTTACTACTGGGATGACAAGATACGTTTTAATGAAACTAGATCTTTTCTCTTCAATATTATCAGGGTTTTCGCTTATTCACATTAATACCCAACACGAATTGTAGCTGAAGAACAATGAAGGAAATTATTTTTGTTCATGAAGTCTTGAGCGTTTCATTGTATTAAACACAAGGACTTTGGTAATTGAAAAATAAAGACTGACGTGTATGTTGCCGGTTTGTGATTTTTAGTCCGGTTTGGAGCGGAGTGTGACAGTGACATACATACATTGGGTTGTTTTAGAGTGCATAATGTTCAGTGTAATGGTGGCTAGTTATGAACGAGATGAGCCTTGAGTTTTGAAACAGTATTTGAGTTAGTAGTATGCAAATGGCACGAGAGAATATTTTTATTTTTAGTTACAAAGGTAACTTGATACTTTTGTTTTTTACAAGGAGTAAATTCAACAAGAAGATCTTTGAGATCTTATAACCGCGCTTTTAGAATCTAACTTTTTTCTTAGCACTACAGTCGAAATACAGTGCACATTCCAAAGCAGTCTTTGACGATTCATATTGATTACTGTAGATGCTACATCACTTGATCACCATCAGTCGTAGCCGTTGTGAAATCTCCGATGACGTAATAGTCTTACTACGATTATCAGTTGAGTAAGGCACGAGGGAAGTTTGGTTACGAAGTTTTGGCCTCAAAATTATGGTGTTGTCACGGGCAACCTACCTCGTTTCCGTTGGTAACAATATCAACAGCCGTTGGTTGCCTGTCACGTCGCCTACAATTTCGCGTGCTTTGCTGCCTATTGACGTCAAAGGCCGACAAGTTGCCAACGGATACGGAGCCAGTTGCTCGTAACAACAACGCGATTTTTACGTTAAAACTTGGTGACCAAACTTTCGTCCCGCCTTACTCAACTGATTATCGTAGTAATCTGGAACTTTCTTCGGGATATGTATGGGCATGAAGATACGAACACTATTAACAACAGCTTTCTTTGTTATAAGTCACGATTAAATGTAATTGTTTTTTCCTTGAGTAAAGGGCTAGCAAAGAAGTCACACGAGTCACATAATTCAAGAATTACGTTATCCACGGCTATGTTTTGTACGGTGGTTATTTCCTTACGCGTAATCCTTGCACGTTCTGACACGTTCTTTGCTTGGCTTGCAAATATTTAATTTTTCTTCCGATCTCTGAACTTGCTTCAATAAAAAAGCACGACAATTCACTTTTCTTGTCTAAAAATAGGAAAATTACTCGGAAAATTAAAGTTAGATCAATGTTTATCGCTTCTGGCGAAATAAAAGTTTAAATCAAGCACGATTTTAATCAACACGCTGCCCAAGAGAAAGTTTCAACGTCGACACATTCCATGAATGATGTAGTTGCTTTTTATGTATTCAATACTCGCTTCAAATGAAGCACTTCAATAACACAACTAGTGAGACAATCTCAGATAGTGCAGAGCGCAATTGATAGCTCTGGTACAGTAGTCCCATAAGTACTCACCCCTGCTCGGTTCACTTCCGGTTTGTGTCTACCTTGGTAGTCTGCTACGGCTTTTCCCCTTTGCAGTGTGTATGTTTCAAGGTTGTATTTTCATTCAAGGTCCAAAAATTACGCACAAATCAATTACTACTGGTGTTTTACGTTGATTTTCGTTCATTTTAAATTCAATAATACGCTGAAGCAGCAAACGTGACAATTTAGCTCTTCACACCAACTTTGTAACTTGATACTTTTGTTTTCCTCACAAAGGCATGTAATATGAAACCCTTGTTTTCTCCAAAACATACGGAAGATGTCCTTGTTTTTCGGAGATAAACGAAAGAAAGTTAAATATCTGATGTAGTGATGAAGAAACGGAACAGAAAGGATGTTTCACTAAAAATGCAAATTTTTACCGATGAACAAGAACTAATTTAATTATCAGATAGTCACGAAATACCATTTTCTTTTTCTGTTGCCACCTTTGTTGTTAACAATAAAACAATTCAAAATTAACACACAACGATATTGATGGCTGAGAAGCATTTCAACGAAAAGTATTTAAGATAAACAGCGCTACCTGGCCGATATGAATGATTTCCTCAAAGGCTGATTGAATTAATTTGCGCTTTCATTAGGTGCCACGGTGTCTGCAGCAATATTTGAGCATTTTCCTGGTTTCTTTTGTTACAAATTTACAATTTGCGGAGGATTAAAGCCACTAACTTGGGAACTTTTTGGTCTCTCTTACAGACACAATTAAGGCATGAAATAAACAAGCCGATAAGGAGAAGCAATACATTTGAACCCTGACAAGCACACTATTATAGATTGAAAACAGCAGATGATATTTGTTGAACAGACCTGTGTGTAATTCTTAAAGCTACGCAGCCACAGTAACGTTTCACTTTTGCAATAAAAAGGGACAATTGGCGCTACCTGAAAAATAACTGCCGTCCTTGGTCACATGACATGATATATAAAATACCGCGTGGAAAGATAGTGTTTAACACTAATGATGCTCGAACGCATGCGTCTTACATGTTGAGCTCTACCATAAGGAAAACCACTCAACATTTGTGCGTCATTCTGTATGCAATGTATCCTTCACCTAATATAGAAGCCACGAACGCTAACTAATCTACGCATGCGTTTAGGGCAAATTAGTTTTGTTCTAAGGAGAATGGCACCACAAGGAGAGCAAGGGGTTACCTGAAACAAATATATAGCTTTGCGATGTTCAAAGCTAAGTGACGGCGAGGAAATGTGTTTTACGTAGAGTACACATGTACCTTTCCCACCCTACCCCCACTACTTCCTTGCCTCTAGACTAATTAATTAATTGAAATTAATTAATTAAACAAACATTAAAGTTTACACCTTAGCGCCATAGGGCCATAGTGCCATAGCGCCATAGCGCCATAGCGACTTAATTCCTTAGCGGCAGGCAGCTCCCATAACCATCCCAATAGTGCACTCTGCACTAAAAAGGCTATATATTCTTTACTAAATAAAGAGTAGGATATTCATAAATTTTTCAATACAGTAACGTTTAAACAGCTTTTGGCGAACAAAAGTCATAAGTAGCGTGATTCGAAATTTGCCCGAGCGGAGGTCTGCGTCTGGTCACCGACACAACAAAAAATAAACCCGGGTAGAACATGAACCGCGCTCGGCCCATGGCCGTGCGGTTAATTAATTAGAGGTCACGAATCGTCGCTTCTAGTTCTTAGGACATGTTTTAGAGGAGACGAGACTATTTGGATTTGAAACAGCTATAACGTTTACTATAGTAAGTGCAGGTAACGATTGTTTTCTTCTTGTTGCATGCAAATATAACGAGATATTTTTATTTTTTAGTTACAAAGGGTAATTTGTCACTCTTGTTTTTCACAAGGGAGTAAATTCAGTTAGAGCTGAGGAATCGTCACCACTTGTTTCCACGAGATGTTTGCTATCTTTAGTTACAAATGGTAACTTTTAAAACACTTTTGGTTTTTACATGGGAGTAAATTCAATTAAAGCTGATAAGTTATCAGCTATTGTTCCCAGAATATTAAACAAAAAAGAAGCTTTCATTTCTGGACGGTTTTTACGTCTCTGCAGTAGCAGTTTAATATTTTTATTTGATGGGCATTTTATGACATTCTTTTCAGTCCGATATTTTCAAAGGCAAAAAGTATGAAAACTTTTCAAATGTTCTTTGAAGACTGCGTGGCACCAAGTTAAATTGCAATTTAATTAAATCAGACTTTCAACGTGTCAGAGAGGTTTTTTTCTCTTTCTTGCTATTTTCGGTGAAATAGTGTTGTTGCGTTGTGTTGTGTAAAAAGGGTAAAATTACGACTCGTATAAAATGCGAAAAGTTCTCTCAACTTAAGTATTTTTGAGCAAAATTCCTCTTAGGGGTTGGAAGGGCTAAGTGATCGGTGAGTGAGGGAGTTATGCATGTGCACGTGTCACACCAATCACAGTGTGGGTTGTATCAAAGAACGAATCAAATTGCCTGTTAGAAAATAAGATGGTATCTACATTAATCTGGAGACGGGTCAGATTACTGTAGTTTGTTCAGTCAAACATTTTATGGCTTACTATCTAATTATCTCACCATTACCGATGTAGCATCGTATCTACATCATAAATTCCCAGTTTCTTTCTTGCTGCACATCGCAACCGAAAAAACTTGCCAAATTAACCAAGTCATTACTGTAAACAGTTCCATGAATGCTCCTTTTTCCGAAACTTTTAGTTCACAAAAAAAATAACTCTTGCATGCCTTGCGTGCCTATGTTATTTGAGGTCGCGATATTCGGTAGATTGTTACCGTTTAGTTTTATCGTTATTTTCTGGGGGCTGTTCAGTTACTTTCGAAACTTTACGCCAGGCTTAGCACTGGAGCTTTATTGTGTAATGACTCAACACGGGAGAGAGATTTTCCCCTTTGACGGAGAAATGGCAGCCAGAAAGAAGTTAAACCCCAATATAGACCTTATTCCTAAGGTAATCTTTAGATATCAAGTTATTTTTAGATTACTCCCGGTTTTGGAAATCTCAGGAGGGTCTGGAAATAGCCAACCAACCACAAGATCACAAGATCCTGTGACGCGGATTTTTCTCAAAGCATAGTCCCGTATGTTTATTGTCAAATTGAAAGCTTCACGATTCCGTAGGCAGGTTGTGCCGGGAGAGGGCTACAGAAACTTTCGCGGAGGATCATAATATCCACGAATAATTACTATACTGGAGCAGCTTGTTGTGATGCTATATTCTTTAGCTCTTCATGCAAGGGAATATGTAGAACATTATGAACCGCAGGAATAAGATGTAGAATTTCTTGACACTCCTTGTCGAGATTAATCAGTGAATTTATTGCAACGTAGCGAAATTCATTGTAATATAGTACTAATAAGATAGAAATATTGAAGATCGTAATACATTAACCCTGGCGTCCATGTAAAAAAAGTGCAGCCATCGATGCGATCGTATGGAAACCACGCGACAACTGTCGCTGGGATAGACTTGGATAGGTAGCTCAACGATCTAGTAGCGATCGTGTGAAAACTATAAAAAAGTTAAAAATAGAAATTAAAACTATTTGAAACCTGGAAAAGGTGTAACTAGTAGTTGTATAACGTACCCTGTAATTATAGTCTACAAAAGAAACAGAAAGCGGCCAATTTGAGGGTACCACTTAAAGGAAAATCGTGCAGTCAGCTAACAGTCATGTGATAATTTTCAGCTATGCCATGCGAGAGAACATACGCCACTTCGAGAGAGAACAGCTTATCAGTTAACAATCATAGCACTTCTCGGTTATCAGCTAAACTTCTGCCTAACAGCTGCAGGCCAATTTGGATATATTAAAAATTCCACCATGGCTCCGAGATTCAGAGGAACAAAGCAAAAGAAATAACTTATTCATCCCTCGAGCTTGTTCGATTGGTCTATTGTCAGCTATCTGGCCCTCCTAATTATGGAAGTTGCTGTTTTTCTTTACCATTTTTCGGCGTAGCATGCTGACCAAGGTTTGTAGTTCGTCAAACAGACAACTCTCTTTTCTCTTTCCCTGCGTTCCTCTGCTTAGGTGTCATTTATATTTATGGTCTCGGTAACCCGAGACAACCCTCCCCCCCCCCCCCCCCAAAGTTACCCTAGCCGGGGTAACTTTTCACTTATTTTCTTTTAAATTCAACCAACCGTTTATAATTACAAGAGGATCGCGAACCCGTCTCGGGGGGCGATACAACTCGGGTGGGCGAGGTTGTCTCGCCTCGGCATGTAGGGTAACCCTGGCAAGCGGGACAACTTTTCTTCATATAAACACTTTGGCTCGCCTAACCGAGACAATTCTCGGTGTGGCGAGTGTCACGAAATGTCTAGATTTAGGATTTAAAGCAGAAATTCGCATCAAAGAAGTGAAAATTAACTCCCAAAGACTCACTTTGATCGAATGATCAAGGAAAACTCGAAGTAAGAGGGATATTTACACATTTGGTTATTCAATAAGGGTTATGAATAATCATGCGGGGTCAACTTTGACTCGGACTACAGAGACAACGTTTTCACATGTAAACGCTCGATAAATTTGCCTCAGGGGGAGGGTTGTCTCGGGTACCCGAGACCATATAACTGGGGTCTTAGCGTGCACTCTTTGGACTCACGCGGCAAGCAGCCCTGCAAATTTATTAGATAAAAAGAAAGTAGATAATATATGAGCGTTTAACCCTCACAGGTTTGGTTTGGAACACTAAGATGGCCGCCGTTTCATTGTTTTGGGACACCGATATATGGCTGCCGCGATGTCATGTGAACATGAAACACTTAATACGAACTACCCTTGACGCTTTCATAGCGTGCCCGGATCGGGAACCGCCTGCTTACAGGCTAGAATTCCGGTTATCTCCTCTTTGCCTTCCTTGTCATTGAAGAGGGAGGCAAAGAAGAGAGAGAAACCAGAAACTGCAAGGGACCGCATACGATAAACGCTGCCAACGTAGGATCTACAAGAGGTCTGATCAGCCAAAAAAATATATGAAGACAAACAATAGACTGCAAGGCTGATACTACGTGAAAAACGTTTCGAGACAACAACATGACAAGAACCGATAAAGTAGGATCGCAACAATGGACAGCTGTTTCACCCTTCTTGGGGTTCGTCAGCACTGTGTAGCGAAGTTATGTAACGCCAGCCCAACAGCCAACGCACATAAATTGCAAAATGACCCGTTCACTATATCGAGTTCCGTACTTTGGACTCACTTGCGCCCCGAAACACGCGTTGCCACATCACGTGTTTCGGGGAGCAAGGAGACAAAGTGTCAAGATTGGTGTCTCGAAAAGCATACATTTTTTTGGCTGATCAGATCTCTTGTAGATCCTACGTTGGCAGCGTTTATCGTATGCGGTCCCTTGCAGTTTCTGGTTTCTCATTCGTATTTTCGGACCGTAGATCTTTTTAGATCCGATACGCTGCTTTTTTTAAGCATGGTACTGGCCATGCGGTTGAATGTTTAAATGTGTAGGCTGGCCTTGTCCAGCCACATTTATTCTTTTGCTTTTCGAGACACCAATCTTGACACTTTGTCTCCTTGCGCCCCGAAACACGTGATGTAGCAACGCGTGTTTCGGGGCGCAAGTGAGTTCAAAGTACGGAACTTGATATAGTGAACGGGTCATTTTGCAATTTATGTGCGTTGGCTGTTGGGCTGGCGTTACATATCTTCGCTACACAGTGCTGACGAGCCCCAAGAAGGACGAAACAGCTGTCCACTGTTGCGATCCTACTTTATCGGTTCTTGTCATGTTGTTGTCTCGAAACGTTTTTCACGTAGTATCAGCCTTGCAGGTCTATTGTTCGTCTTCAAAGAAGAGAGAGCCTGGGATCCAGCCACGATGGTTGCGTGATGTTTCATGGTTGATTGGCTTTCTCGGAATTATTGCACACAATGCGCAGATGATTACGAAGCTTTTTCTGGGAAGAAAAGACTTCCGTTTTGAAATTCGTGAAAGAAACTGCTTCAAACAGACCTGCCAACAAAGATATAAAAACATTGTACTTTGACTAAACGAAACGATGGCACAGCCGCGTAAGTTTCATCTTTTTAACTGCGATAATGTTTACCAGCTAAGCATCGTCGAGGATCTGTTGATGGCAACAAAAGCGAGACTTGGCTTCGAATTCTCAGTAGAGAAACATAGCTTCACTTTATCTGAAATGTCTGAGTTGAGTACGAAAACGATTCCTGCATTGAAGATGGATTTTGCAATGTTTGCTGTCCATGCGCACGAATCTGTTCTACTCATCAACAATGATAACTTGGAACATGGATACGCCAGGGTTTACAGAGCTTTACTGCAAGCGACAGGTAATGTTAGACATTAGAAAGATAATACTACTAAAACTCGATGGTCTAGGTACCAGGGTTTGCATGACATTGTAGCTATGAAATCAATGGAATAAAAATTGTAAGAAACTTATATTTAAAGGTCTTACGCTTTAAAAATATCATACTGTTCACGAGGTTGACTACAAACAAAATATGAAGTGATCAACGTGCTCCGACGTACAGGAAGTGTTTTATTGCGTATATCTTTTAAACATAGGAAACCCAGATTGATCCGATTTTCTGACAAGAGCAACATATTCATGCTTTTGATACATGAAGTGTCTTGTTTCTGGCCATTTTGACTTGGTTTAGCAGTATAAACAACTGATCTAGCAGCAAACATTTGCCACATTTCCAAGAATGCAATGACTATTTTCAATCCAAACTTGCATAAATATTTAATTGTTCACCGTCGACGCCTAACAAATTTTACAGTAAAATACTGTGTGAATTTGTCTTTTTTGGGGACGGGGGTAGGGGCTGGGGGTTACAGACGTAGGAACCTTAATTCAATGTGTTATGTTAGATTTTCTCTCTTGTGAGCTTTTTGACCGCGGTCTAGATAAAATGTGTGCTGAAAATTGAAATTTCACTTGCTGCCGGAGCAGTACAATAGAGCAAATTTAAGGACGGTCTTTTTTATTCCCTGGTGAATAATAAAGAGATTAGATTTATATAGCGCTAAAATTATACATTGTAAGATTAAGATTACAGTAAAAATATAGGAAAAATGTATATAAAAATAATACAATTTAAAAAACATAATATAAGACTATGGCATGCTATGCGCTAATTATAAAAAAGTAGGTTTTTAACTTTGATTTAAAAACAGTCAGGGTTGGACTTAGACTTATTTCACGAGGAAGTTTGTTCCAGAGAAAAGGTCCAGAGTGTGCAAAGGCGTGATCACCAAATGTCCTGTGTTTGGTTCTGGGAACAGCGACGAGGTTATGGTCCCGTGGGAGCGCAGGCGATTAGTTGTGCGATTAGTTGCACTGCTGCATTACTTTGATCCAAACAAGAAAGGACAGAAGTTTGAATACCAACCGCCACAAGGACCATCATTACAAACACCGCAGTCAGCGAGCTCTACTGAACTCGAGATAGAAGACGTGGAAGAAGGTCCTGCACAGCAACTAAGTTCAATGGTCTCTCGCGTTGAAATAAGCAATAAAATGGGCAACAGGGCAGACGCCAGACCTGAGGAGTTCAATACGTTAAGATCTCCTAAAGGTAAAGGTAAAAATGCATCATATTTGTCCACAGACACTATTTGAAGTGACCTTCAATGATTTGTTTGTTGTATTTCCCCAAACCACGGGACGAGGTTATAACTTTAAATATATCGAAACTGGCCCATTCACCAACCATTTACCATTTAGCAAAGGTTCAGTTTCTGATTTCGACATCACCACCATCCTAACCAACTTTCTAGAGTTTCTCAAAAAAAAAAAAAATGATCCGTGATGCCTCAAGTTCAGCAGCTGAATCGTTTTCTATCCTTTCAGGTCAATCGCAAATTAATCCCCTTCAAAGAAACCCTTCAGACTGGGAACCAGGACATGGGTTCAACACAAAAACTAAGAAGCAACCAGCTACGCAAGCCACCACAACAATGAAGTCAAGAGATCCTCCTGCTATAAATATTACTGGGGAGCCTGTGTTACTGAGGAGTTTACTTCGTAATGGAATAATATCTTATCATTTAGAAGATCTTCAACTATGGGACCCCACATTTACGGTCCCGGATCACATTAATCAAATTCTGTTTCAACAGTATCACGACACGCCCGTGACGGGAGTAACAATCGTGCAAGGCACTGATGGCACACTTCAAGCGTCAATTGATCCAAAGTTGATTGACATCTCGAGGTCAAGGTACGAAGGAATACAGATCGCTGGCAACGAACCCGTATCCGTAATGGCTGGTATCTTTCGATGAAAGCGATGTACACTTTAGGTTTGGAAACTGGGAAATACCTCAGCATATCGTTGAGAGTTTGAAAGAAGAATATTGTGCGAGACCTTGTGGGGAACTCTACATCGTTTCCGACGAGAAAGGAAACTTACGATGCACAGTGAAAGTGCTTAGCGAAATTGATCGAATTCGCTCTTTTGTCAACAAACGTGAATTCAAAAAGTAAATCACTGCAACGTTAGAAGTGCAAGAGAATTTTTCAAAATGAGAGACAGACAGAAAAGTTTATTTCAACACGGATTTCCTTCAGTTTTTTGCAGATAATTGGTTTTCAAGGAAGCAGTGCTAATGGCAGTGCAATTATTCTGAAAATACTGATATAACTAAACATAAGTAGAAATTTTACACAATTACATTAACAAAGAAAGAACAAGCACAAAAATGTCTTGAATAGTTCAAGTGCGTGCTCTGTTTTAATTTTTGTCGGAAGTGAATCCCTTAGTTAAACACCACAAAACGAAAAACGTTTATTTCACTGAAATATTCTGTCTGGGTCTTGTAATTGCTAAATATGACCTCATTCTCTAAGGTTACAAATAGTACCTTCGCTGACTGCAGTAACTTTGCACTTTTTGAATATCTTTCTGATTTAGCAGGCTTTTCCTATGGCTAGTTTCAGTTTGATTGTTACTTTGAGATCAGATCAGCTAAATCCTGGAGCTTTATTGTGTAATGACTGAACACGAGGGGAGATTTTTCCCTTTGAAAGAAATGACAGCCAGAAACAAGTACTAGCAAGGGATAATTTAGGGTAAGAATGTTAATCCCCGATGTAGGCCCTATTACTAAGGTAATCCTTAGATCTCAAGTTATGTTTAGATTATTCCCGGTTTTGGAAATCTCAGGAGGGTCTGGAAATAGCTAACCAGCTACAAGGTCACAAGATCCTGTGACGCGGATTTTGCTCACAGCATAGCCACGTATGTTTATTCTCAAATTGAAAGCTTTATGTCTCTCAAATTCGCGGAGGATCATAATTCCCACAGATATGTAATTGCTATCGGAGCAGCTTAATTGTTCTGGTTCTTTATTCTTTAGCTCTTCATACATTGGAATACATAGAACATATATTAACCGCATGAGAAAGATGTAGATTTTCTTGACTGTTTCTTATCGTGATAAGTATGAATTTATTGCAACGTAGCGACACTCATTGTAAATAGTGCTAATTGGATAGGAATATTAAAGAGCGTACTACATTAACGCTGGTTACCAACTATGAAAAAATGTCATCGTATGGAAACCACGCGACAACTATCGCTGAAACAGACTTGCATAGCTCAACGATCATGTAGTGATCGAGTGAAAACCATGAAAAATTAAAACTATTTGAAACCCGGAAAATATACACCTCAGTAGTCGGATAACACATCCTGTAATAGACCTTTCCCGCATTCCAACAAACAATAGCGCTGAGTCCAGGTTAGGGTGGACAAAAATACAGCAAATGTATAAAAAGGTCGGTCGCTATGGTACTATTGTTCGAACGCACTGAAGTGCAATGCAGGAAAGGTCTGTTATAGTCTATAAAACAAGCAAACTGAGCGGCCAATTTGAGAGTACCACTTACAGGAAAATCGTGCAGTCAGCTAACAGTCATTTCATAATTTTCAGCTATGCCCATGCGAAAGAACGTACGGCACTTCGAGAGAGAACAGGTTATCAGTTAAAAATCATAGTACTTCTCGGTTATCAGCTAAACTTCTGCCTAACAGGCCAATTTCGATGTATTAAAACTTCTACCATGCCTCCGAGGCTTAGAAAAACAAAGCAAAAGAAATAAGTTATTCATCTCTCGAACTTGTTCGATTGGTCTATTATCAGCTATCTGTCCCTCCTAATTATGGAAGTTGTTGTTTTTCTTTACCATTTCTTGGCGTAGCATGCTGACCAAGGTTTGTAGTTCGTCAAACAGACAACTCTCTTTTCTCTTTCCCTGCATTCCTCTGCTAAGTCACGTGCACTCTTTGGACTCCTGTAGAATGTTTTCACTCAGGTGGCCAGCAGCCCTGCAAATTTAGTGGAAAAAAAGAAAGTAGATAATATATGAGAGTTCAACCCTCACAGGATTGGTTTAGAACACTAACATGGCCGCCATTTCATTGTTTTGGGACACCGATAAATGGCTGCCGCGATGTCAAGTGAAAATGAAACACTTAATACGAACAAACTACCCGTGACGTTTTCACAGCGTTCCCGATCGGTAGCCGTCTGCTTACACGGGCTAGATTTCGTTGATTGATTTCAGGTTATCTCTCCTTTGCCTCCGTTGTCGGTAAAGAGGGAGGCAAAGGAGAGAGAGCCTGGGATCCAGCTACGATGGTTGAGTGATGTTTCATGGTTGATCGGCTTTCTCGGAATTATTGCAGACAATGCGCAGTGTTTAAGCTTGTTTACGAAGCTTTTTTTCCGGGAAAAAAAAGACTTCCGTTTTGAAATTCGTGAAAGAAACTGCTTCGACTGGTCAAGCAAAACAAGGTTCCCAAGAAGGATATAAAAACATTGTATTTTGACTAAACGAAACGATGGCACAGCCGCGTAAGTTTCATCTTTTTAACTGCGATAATGTTTACCAGCTAAGCATCGTCGAGGATTTGTTGGAAGCAACAAAAGCAAGACTTGGCTTCGAATTCTCAGTAGAACCGCACAGCTTTACTCTATCTGAAATGTCTGAGTTGAGTACGAAAACCATTCCTGCAATGAAGATGGATTTTGCAATGTTTGTTGTGCATGCACACGAATCTGTTCTACTCATCAACAATGATAACTTGGAACATGGGTACGCCAAGGTTTACAGAGCTTTACTGCGAGCGACAGGTAATGTTAGACATTAGAACGATAATACTACTAAAACTTGATGGTCTAGGTACCAGGGTTTACATAGCATTGTAGCTTTAAAATTAATGGAGGCAAAATTGTAAGAAAACTATATTTGAGGCTATTAAAGGTCTTACGCTTTAATAATATTATACTGTTTACAAGGGTGACTACAAACAAAATATGAACTGTTCATCGTGCTTCGGCGTACAGGAAGTGATTTACTGCGTATTTTTTTAATAATAAACTCAGATTGATCTGATTTTCTGACAAGAACAACATATTCGTTCTTTTGATGCAATAAGTGTCTTGTTTCGGGCTATTTTGACGTGGTTTAGTCGTACAAAAACAGATATACACAACTGATCTGGCAGCAAACATCTGCCACATTTCCAAGAATGCAATGACTGTTTTACTGAATTCAAAACTTGCATAAATATTTCAATTGCTCACCGTCGACGCCTAACAAATTTTACTGTAAAATAATGTGTGAAATTTTCTTTTTTGGGGGAACGGGGGTAGCGGCTGGGGTTTACAGACTAAGGGACCATAATTCAATATTTTATGTTAGATTTTTTTCTCTTCTGAGCTTTTTAGGCCGCGGTCTAGAAAGAATGTGTGCTGAAAATGGAAATTTCACTTGCTGTCGGAGCTTAAAATGACACGCAGAACAATAGAGTGAATTTAAGGACGGTCTTTTTTATTCAAGAGTGAATGATAATAAAATTAGATTTATATAGCGCTAAAATTATAAAATATTCTAAAGCGCTTTACAATGTAAGATTTGCCTTGAGAATGGTGTCACGATGACGCCGAAACGTCGGCTTTTAACGTTAATATTCGCTTGTTTATGCTTTAAGAAATCGTTATTGATCAAGATTAAGATTACAGTAAAAATATAGGAAAAATGTATATAAAGATAATACAATTCAAAAAATATATTATAAGACTATGGCATGCTATGCGCTAATTGAGAAAAAAAAGTAAGTTTTTAACTTTGATTTAAAAACAGTCAGGGTTGGACTTTGTCTTATTTCACGAGGAAGTTTGTTCCAGAGAAAAGGTACAGAGAGTGCAAAGGCGTGATCACCAAATGTCTTGTACATTTGCTTGGTTCTGGGAACAGCGAGGAGGTTATGGTCTTGGAAGAGCAGGCGATTAGTTGTGGTAGTCTTTATGTGTGAAAAGTCCTTTATATAGTCAGGTGCTTGGTTATTAAGAGCTTTGGAGTAGTTTAATTTATAGGGAAAAGTTGCTTTATTCATGTTTTCTCTGCTGAAATGGGATTTTAAATATTTTATCTTTTATTTAATTAAGGAGAGAATGTGATCGTTGTTATTGGAGGAGATGACAACTACAAGAACGAAACCGAGGAAGAACAGTTTGTCATCTCGCGCTGGGCCAAGAGAAAAATTGCGTATTCACAGTTCAGCGAGGAGTTCATGGATGGAAGAAAAAGCTTCGTCTTTTCGTGGAACAAAAGTCACAGACTGATTCACGAAGAAGCCCTGCTACATTACTTTGATCAAAGCAAGAAAGGACAGAAGTTTGAATATCAACCGCGACAAGGACCATCATCACAAACACCGCAGTCAGCAAGCTCTACTGAACTTGAGAAAGAAGCCATGGAAGAAGATCCTGCACAGCAACTAAGTTCACTGGTCTCTCGCGTTGAAATAAGCAATGAAATGGGCAGCAGGGCGCGCGCTAGACCTGAGGAGTTCAATACTTCAAGATCTCCTAAAGGTAAAAATGCATCATATTTGTCCACACTATTTAAAGTGACTTGCACCATTTGCAAAATTCATGCAGGCTGCATCATCTGGTAGGCCAATTTGCCTTAGGGAAATAGACCAAAATAGATATTTGTTCAGGGCTTCAGCCACACTTTGAATCTTTTATATATACATCCTCAAGCTTCGGCACCCAGTTATAATTCTTGATATATCGAAACTTGCCCATTTAGCAACCATTTACTATTTAGCAAAGGTCCAGTTTCTAATTTCGCCATGACCATCGCCCGACCAAATCCACAGACACTGACGAAACTTTCGAGAGGTTTCCAAAAAACGATCAGTGATGCCCTGGATGGATTTGTGTTTAGTGGTTCGAAATTCAATTCGTCCACGCTTCGTAACTAGCCAATTAGTCAGCCTTCCACCAGTTGGGATTTTTGATTAACAAGTCTTTGTTCATTGGGCCATGGACGCTAAAATTAGGAAAAAATATTATAAATACCCCCATTACCTCTATGAGACGCGCGCGAAGGGAATCATGGTATTTGTATTCAACACGCGCGCGATATCTTCGCGACATTGCATACAGCTACCACGATTCCCTGCCCGCGCGTCATAGAGGGAATTAGTACAGCAGTGCTAAACACTTCGACACTTAAATAAAGTGGTTTATTTTTCCTTTTTTTTATTCCTCAAGTTCAGCAGTTGAATCATTTTTCATTTATTTAGGTCAATCACAAAGTGATCTTTTTCAAAGACGTCGTTCAGACTGGAAACCAGAACATGAGTGGAATTCAAAAAGTAAGAAGAAACCAGCTCCGCAAGCCACAGCAACAACTGAACCATACCATCCTCCTGCTATAACTCGTGAGGGAGAGCCTGTCTTGCTGAGAAGTTTACTTCGTTTTGGAAAAATATCTTATCAGTTAGAAGATCTTCAACTATGGGACCCGTCATTTACGGTCCCAGATGTCATCAATCAAAATCTGATTCAGCAGTATCACGACACGCCCGTGACGGGAGTAACAATCGTACAAGGTATTGATGGCACACTTAGATGGTTCGTTGATCCAAAGTTGATTGAAATCTCGAGGTCAAGGTACGAAGGAATAGAGATCGCTAACAAGGAAACTCTCCTGTTAAAAACTCGTATCCGTGAAGGACTGGTATCTCTTCAAGATACTGATGTAGACTTTAGGCATGAAACTTGGCAAATACCTCAGTTCATCGTTGAGACTTTGAAAGAGGAATATTGGGCAACACCTTTTGGGCTATTCTACATTATTTCTGACGAAAGAGAAAACTTACGACAGGTAGTAAAAGTTGGAACATTCAGTCGAGCACTTACTTCTTTTAAGAAAAAAGGACTTTAAAATGTAAATCAATGCATCGAAACAATACCAAGAACTGTTCAAGTGCTTGCTCTGATCTGCTTTAATCTTCTTCGGAAGCCAATACCTTAGTGAAAGAGACACAGTCAGCTTTGGGACCGCGCTGACCTGGACACTAGTTTTCTCACTTTGAAAAAAGTTAACCTCAACCTGAAATCAAAGTACATCTAGAAATCCCCTTCAGTCTCCGCAGTGTTTTCCTTGATTTTCAATCGTTTAGTGAAAAACCCTTAAGTGTGCTTTTGCTCATTCTATGACATTATTTTAGCATATTTGGTTAAAACCAGTATGGATAGCGTCTCTGTGATAAGCAAATTAGCTATGAAATGGTATCTAATGCGCATGTGCGCAAGCTGACTGTGTCCCTTAAAGCACTACGGTACGAAAAGTGTTTATTTCAAATATTCTGTTTTGGGTCTTGGACCAGTTTTGAGTTGTAAATTAGAATATGGCTTCAATCTCTTAGGTTATAAGTAGTATATTTGCTGGAAGCGGTAAAGGAATTTGTGGAAACAACTTTCTGATTTACTTAGTAGCGTCTTCCCATCGCTAATTTTAGTTTGTAGTTAATTTTGGATAAGCGAAGACGTGCATCATATACCAGTAGATCCATTTTACTATTTTTCAGTCAAATAGGAAAACACGCCTGTCTCTAGTTCAGAATATGATAACAAACTTAACTAATTTTGTCTATAGTATAAAAAAAGCAACAATTTAGACACTAAAAAGAAAGCAAATGTTGTAATGAATTAAATAATCGATTTGCAGCTCGTAACGGTTTTTCCTCACTGTGGTTAATTTCTAGAAGAAGCAATTTAATTGTTTCATTTGCGGTCGCTGCATTCGGTAGATGTTTCTTTCAAAGGGTCGCTACTTTCGATGTTTGCTAAAAACCGTTGAGTTTTAGAGCTGCGTACTTTCTATTTATAGCGAAAGCTCGTTCAGTTACTTTGAAACCTTTACAGTTAGCTAAATACTGGAGCTTTATTGTGTAATGACTGAACAAGAGGGAGATTTTCCCCTTTCAAAGAAATGGCAGCCAGAAACAACTACTAACAAGGGATAATTTAGGGTAAGGAAGTTAATCCCCGATGTAGGCCCTATTACTAAGGTAATCCTTAGATCTCAAGTTATGTTTAGATTATTCCCGGTTTTGGAAATCTCAGGAGGGTCTGGAAATAGCTAACCAGCTACAAGGTCACAAGATCCTGTGACGCGGATTTTGCTCACAGCATAGCCATGTATGTTCATTCTCAAATTGAAAGCTTCATGTCTCTCAAATTCGCGGAGGATCATAATTCCCACAGATAGTTGCTATCGGAGCAGCTTGATCTGGTACTTTATTCTTTAGCTCTCCATGCAAGGGAATATATAGAACATATATTAACCGCAGGAGAAAGATGTAGATTTTCTTGACAGTTTCTTATCGTGATAAGTATGAATTTATTGCAACGTAGCGAGACTCATTGTAAATAGTGCTAATTGGATAGGAATATTAAAGAGCGTACTACATTAACGCTGGTTACTAACTATGAAAAAAATGTCATCATATGGAAACCACGCGACAACTATCGCGGAAACAGACTTGCATAACTCAACGATCATGTAGCGATCGTGTGAAAACCATGAAAAATTAATTAAAACTATTTGAAACCCGGAAAAGATACACCTCAGTAATCGGATAACCCACCCTGTAATAGCTCTTTCCCGCGTTCCAACAAACAATAGCGCCGACTCCAGGTTATGCAGGGTGGACAAAAAGACAGCAAATGTATGAAAAGGTCGCTCTGGTACTATTATGCGAACGCACTGAGGTGGAATGCGGGAAAGGTCTGTTATAGTCTATAAAGCAAGCAAAAAGCGGCCAATTTGAGAGTAAAAATAAAGGAAAATCGTGCAGTCAGCTAACAGTCATTTCATAATTTTCAGCTATGCCCATGCGAGAGAACATACCGCACTTCGAGAGAAACAGGTTATCAGTTAACAATCCTAGCCACTTGTCGGTTATCAGCTAAACTTCTGCCATACAGGCCAATTTCGATATATTAAAACTTCTACCATGGCTCCGAGGCTTAGAGAAAAAAAGCAAAAGAAATAAGTTATTCATCCCTCGAACTTGTTCGATTGGTCTATTATCAGCTATCTGGCCCTCCTAATTATGGAAGTTGTTTTTCTTTACCATTTCTCGGCGTAGCATGCTGACCAAGGTTTGTAGTTCGTCAAACAGACAACTCTCTTTTCTCTTTCCCTGCATTCCTCTGCTTAGTCACGTGCAATCTTTGGACTCCTATAGAACGTTGTCACTCACGTGGCCAGCAGCCCCGCAAATTTATTGAATAAAAAGAAAGTAGATAATATATGAGAGTTTAACCCTCACCGGATTGGTTTGGAACACTAACATGGCCGCCATTTCATTGTTTTGGGACACCGATATATGGCTGCCGCGATGTCAAGTGAAAATGAAACACTTAATGCGAACTAACTACCCGAGACGTTTTCATATCGTTCCCGGATCGGGAGCCGCCTGCTTACACAGGCTAGATTTCGCAACATTGATTTCAGGCTCTCTCTCCTTTGCCTCCCTTATCGTTGAAGAGGGAGAGACCCTTAGGGAGGCAAAGGGGAGAGAGACTGGGATCCAGCTAGGATGGCTGCGTGATGTTTCAATGCTTGATTGGCTTTCTCGGAATTATTGCAGACAATGCGCAGATGTTTAAGCTTGTTTACGAAGCTTTTTTCCGGGAACAAAAAGACTTCCGTTTTGAAATTCGTGAAAGAAACTGCTTCGACTGGTCAAGCAAAACAAGGCTGCCAAGAAGGATATAAAAACATTGTACTTTGACTAAACGAAACGATGGCACAGCCGCGAAAGTTTCATCTTTTTAACTGCGATAATGTTTACCAGCTAAGTATCGTGGAGGATTTGTTGATGACAACAAAAGCGAGACTTGGCTTCCAATTCTCGGTAGATAAGCACAGCTTTACTCTATCTGAAATGTCTGAGTTCAGTACGAAAACCATTCCTGAAATGAAGATGGATTTTGCAATGTTTGTTGTCCTTGCGCACGAATCTGTTCTACTCATCAACAATGATAACTTGGAACATGGATACGCCAAGGTTTACAGAGCTTTACTGCGAGCGACAGGTAAATGTTAGACATTAGAACGATAATACTACTAAAACTGGATGGTCTAGGTACCAGGGTTTGCATAGCATTGTAGCTAATGGAAGCAAAATTTGTAAGTAAACTATATTTGAGGGTATTGAAGGTCTTACGCTTTAATAATATCATACTGTTTATAATTATAAGGGTGACTACAAACAAAATATGAACTGTTCACCGTGCTTCGGCGTACAGGAAGTGATTTACTGCGTATTTTTTTAATCATACGAAACCTAGATTGATCCGATTTTCTGACAAGAACAACATATTCATGCTTTTGATACAATAAGTGTCTCGTTTCGGGCTATTTTGACTTGGTTTAGTCGTACAAAAACAGATATACACAACTGATCTGGCAGCAAACATCTGCCACATTTCCAAGAATGCAGTGATTGTTTTAAATTCAAACTTGCATAAATATTTTAATTGTTCACCGTCGACGCCAAACAAATTTTACTGTAAAATACTGTGTGAACTTTTCTTTTTTGGGGGACGGGGATGGGGGCTGGAGTTTATAGACCAAGGGACCATAATGCAATATTTTATGTTAGATTTTCTCTCTTCTGAACTTTTTAGACCGCGGTGGCCTCATGGTTAGTGCGCTCGTCTCCGGATCAAGCGGTCCGAGTTCGAGCCCTGGCCGGGGACATTGTGTTGTGTTCTTGGGCAAAACACTTAACTCTCACAATGAGTCTCTCCACCCAGGTGTATAAATGGGTACCGGCGAACTTAATGCTGGGGGTAACCCTGCGATGGACTAGCATCCCATCCAGGGGGGAGTAGAAATACTCTTAGTCGCTTCATGCTACAGAAACCGGGATAAGCTCCGGCCTGATGGGCCACTTGCATGCAGACTTTACCTTTTTTTACTAGATAGAATGCGTGCTAAAAATTGAAATTTCACTTTTTTTCGGAGCTGAAAATGACACGCAGTACAATAGAGCGAATTTAAGGACGGTCTCTTTTATTTACTGGTGAATAATAATAAGATTAGATTTGTATAGCGCTAAAATTATAAAATATTCGAAAGCGCTTTACAATGTGATATTAAGACTATGGCATGCTATACCCTGATTTTGAAAAAGTAAGTTTTTAACTCTGATTTAAAAACAGTCAGGGTTGGACTTAGTATTTCGCGAGGAAGTTTGCTCCAGCGGAAAGGCCCAGAGTATGCAAAGGCGTGATCACCAAATGTCATGTGTTTGGTTCTGGGAACAGCGAGGAGGTTATGGTCTTGGGAGCACAGGCGATAAGTTGTGTTAGTCTTTATGTGTGTAAAAAGTCCTTTATATAGTCAGGTGCTTGGTTATTAAGAGCTTTGTAGAGGTTTAACGTATAGGGAAAAGTTGTTTTATTCATATTCTTTCTGCTGAAATGGGCTTTTAAATATTTTATCTTTTATTTAATTAAAGAGAGAATGTGATCATTGTTATTGGAGGAGATGACAACTACAAGAACGAAACCGAGGAAGAACAATCTGTCATCTCGCGCTGGGCCTGGAGAAAAATTGCATATTCACAGTTCAGCGAGGAGTTCATGGATGGAAGAAAAAGCTTCGTCTTTTCTTGGAACAAAGGTCACAGAGTGATTCACGAAGAAGCCCTGCTACATTACTTTGATCCAAGCAAGAAAGGACAGAAGTTTGAATATCAACCACGACAAGGACCATCATCACAAACACCGCAGTCAGCGAGCTCTACTGAACTCGAGATAGAAGACGTGGAAGAAGATCCTGCAGAGCAACTAAGTTGACTGGTCTCTCGCGTTGAAATAAGCAATGAAATGGGCAACAGGGCAGGCGCCAGACTTGAGGGGTTCAATACTTCAAGTTCTTCTAAAGGTAAAAATGCATCATATTTGTCCACAGACACTATGACTTTTACCATTTGCAAAGCTCATCATCTGGTAAGCCAACTTCGCTTAGGGAAATAAAGCACAATAAATTATTTATTCATCCCTCGCTATGATATCTTTGATCTGTCCCCCCACGAAGCCTCGGAGCAGAGTTATAGCAACTGGCCTATTTATCAACTATTATAACTATTTAGCAAAGAGTTGTAGGTTGACGAGGACGAATAGAAGTAGACCATTCCAAGTGGCGGTTACTCTCTCCCTGGGCAAAAAAGAAAACGTTTAGTATTATCCACTCCAGTTGCGTTCGAATAAATGAAACTAGATTGTCTATAGCCTCTCTCGTCAAACGTTTGTTCAACTGAGACTCTTCGTATGCAGGACATACACGAAACAAACCGCAGCCTACGCCACAAGCTGCAGCGGCAAATCAACAAATGCATCCCCCTGCCATAAGTAAAAATGGGGAGCCTGTTTTGTTGAGGACTATATTTCGTTATCGAAAAGTGTCTTGGGAGTTAGAAGATCTTCAAATGTGGGACCCCAATTTTACAGTTCCGGAATTCATCAGTGAAAGTCTGTTTCAAGAATACCAACATATCCCGGAAGCTGGAGTAAGAATCGTGTTAGACAATAATGGCAAACTGAAATGGTCCGTTGATAGTAAATTGAAAGAATTTTCGAGAAAGAAGGAAATACAGATGGATAAAAACGAAAACCTCCTGTTGAAAACTTGTCTTGGCAACGGACAGATATCTTTCGAAGAATGCGATGTACAATTTAGATTTGGAAATTGGCAAATACCTCAGTACATCGTTGAGAATTTAAAAGAAGAACATAAATTGACATCTGGTGCCGATCTCATCATTTCTTTCAAGGATGAAAGTCTACGTTGCAGAGTTAAAATTGGAAAAAAGGATAAAATAACTATTTTTTCCAGCAGAGAACTTAATTTAGCTTGAAAAGACAAACATTTTAATATGTAAACCACTGCAACAGTAAAATCTCAAAAGAAAAGAACAGCGATACCCCAGGCGCAACAGCTGAATCGTTTTCCACCTACTCAGATAAATCACAAAGTAAGAAGCTGCGAACACCGGAAACCGCAACAACGACTCAGCCAAGAGATCCTCCTGCCTGTCTCTAGTTGCTGAGGAATTTACTTCCTTATGGAAAAATACCTTATCAGTTAGAAGATCTTTAATAATGGTAACACACATTTACGGTCCTGTATCTCATTAATCAAAGTCTGTTTCAACAGTATCACCACACGCCTGTGACTGGAGTAACAATCGTGCAAGGCATTGATGGTACACTTCGATGGTCCGTTGATCCAAAGTTGATTGAAATCTCGAGGTCAAGATACGAAGGAATACAGATCGCTGCCTACTAAACTTTCATGTTAAAAACTCGTGTCCATTATGGACTGGTATCTTTCCAAGAAAAAGATATACACTTTAGGTATGGAAAGTGGTAAATACCTCACTTCAGCTTTGAGAATTTGAAAGAAGAATATTGTGCGACACCAAGTCGGGAACTTTGCATCATTTCAAACGAGAAAGAAATCTGCTATTCATAGTGAAAATTTGGAACATTAATGGAATCCGTACTTTTCTTACCAAACGTGGAATGTAAAACGTAAATACTGCATCGTAAAAATTGCGCAAGATTGTTGAAAATGAGTGACAGACGGTTCAAGTACAGACAGCGGACAGACCACAGACAGACAGACGGACAGACAGACAGACAGACAACTGAAGTGAACTTCAAAGCGGATTTTCTTTAGTTGTTAAAGATACGTTTTCCAAGAAAGTCGCGCTATACTGATTTTCTTAAATACAGATTTCATAAAAGCAGTAGTATAATTCGACTGAATACTAATGAGTGACTGCGAATTTATGAAGCTGATGACGTTAAGAGCGTCAGTCGACTTACGCCAAAGCAAAATGAGGAATTGTGGGTTGTATGTATGTTTATATAGTGGAGTACGTAGAAGTGTTATTGGAGGAAACATGTTAACCTAAAATGCGTAACTGACTGTATGTGTTAAGTAAAAAACTTTCACTTATTAACTAATATCCCACGGGGAGCCGAGTAAAGATTTGAAAGATACATTTCTGCTCAGAATTCTTACTCCAGTTTTCAGCGTTGCCTTGAAGTTGAGAAATACCAAAAACGAGCATTTAAGGCGGCTCATAACAGTTTCCAGAACTTTCCAAGACTTAGACTTTGATGAGTTATTGTAACCACTCTTTATCAATTGTTCCAAAATCATGGTATCAAAAAACTGCCAAATCATTGGTGAACATGCTGTTATCATTTTCGTGACTCGATAGTTTACCAAAGCAACAGAATGAAGTGCAAAAAATAATCTTAAGATTAGCTTTCAGTACTTACACTTTAAAAACGGCACGGTGAAACCCGTTTTATTATCGAATTTTCATAAACAGGATGAGGTGCAACTTTGGGCAAAGTTTGACAAAATATGTACATGGCGCCGAACTACACCAATGATTGGGCACTTTGTTTTGATACCACGATTTTAGCATGAACAGATAAAGAGTGATTATAATGGATCATCAAAATGTAAGTCTTGGAAAGAGCAGGAAACTGTTTTGAGCCACCTTAAGACACGTAAAAACAACGGAACAAACACCTCATAGCCTTTCTCCAATCTAAACATTTTATTTTACTCTCGACGCCCATTCTCTGAAAAACATTATTTTTGGTATTTCTCTCCATCAAGGCGACACTGTTTGTTTAGGAAACACATCGAATGATTATGACTCAGTGATCGTTTGATTTTCAGGTTGGTAATAAATTTTTTGTATTGTAACATTACGCGTTACGTTACATTTAACAATTATTATATTTCGCAGTTAGTACGCGCGCTGTGATTGGTCAGTTTAGCGCCCCGCTAAAATTTAAAGCTGTTTTTGTTCACAAAATGTTTCGCGATTTATCGCTAAGTGTTCCTCACTTTTTTTAGTTAGTGAAAGTTTAAAACTTTCTTTTACTTCAGAAACTGTGTACAAAAACCTGCTAACGACTTAAGAGTCGCTTAACAACGATTTCAAATTGACTCGTTTTGATTTCGAGGTGCGTCAGAAGTTTGAAACCGTTCTGCGTGATTGGAGATCGTTCCCGAAACCGTCAGACACAGTAGAGATAAAATAAATATCTGACTAACCTCGTTTTCTCGGTTCGTACTGTAAGTTATGGATTCTCGTTTTTTTCCCTCGATTTTTAGCCCGCGCGCTTCGCGCTTGGGTATATGACATGGGCTATATAGGTATGTGCGGCCTCAAAGGGTAGGGTTTTTCAGCCGTTTTGGTCATAAAAAGGGGATCGATTTGGCCATTTTGGTCTTAAATAGGGTATGGTTTTAGCACTTAAGTCTTGAATTGGGTATGTTTCTTGGAAGTAGCTACTTTTTCATCATTATCAATAAGACCGTCAACAAAAGCCCTTGATAACTAATCAGTTTAGATCAACTGTGCCAGCCGCAACAGTCATAAATAGGGTATCGAGTTTTTAGCCAGGTCATAAATAGGGTAGCAAAAATCGCAGATTTTGGTCATAAATAGGGTAAGGGTTTTGAAGCGGGCCACACACCACCACCCAACTTTTCTGGGAATCCCCACCCGGGCCTCTTAGTCTATAAGACTCAAACTTGAAATCGGTCAAGTAATCAACCCACCTCCACCCATTGTTTCACCGATAGCCTTGTGTCCCTCTTTTATTATGCTGCCTTTTTAGTGGCCCTCATCTTTGCTAGATATAAGTTAACTTGCTTTCAAATTGTTGGTATGACGAATGATTATTAACATTATGATGTAATTAATTATTATCAATTTTAAGTGTCATAAATTATTATCCCATCAGGTTGCCGTCTCTGTTTTAAGTGCTTCGGCATACATAGCTCGAATGTTGGCTTAATTCATTCTCGTAGTCACAATTACTGAAACGACTCGAGAGAAGGGGGCATAAACGAGTTTCATTTTGAAACTGTTCAGCCTAACAGTTTTTAGGTTCAGGTTACACAATACCTTGAGAGTGTGGTTTTTTCTTTTTAAGCAAAACAAAAAGGTCGCTAGAAAATCTAACATTCCCAAAAAATGAAAGTAAAATCTTAAAACGCGCGCGAGTTATTTAGAAAAAAAAAGGTTTTTTTAAATAAAAGTTAATAAAACAGTTAGGTGTCATTTGCGCGAAACGGCTTCCTCCGATAGCTCTTATTACAAGGGCCTCATTAGCATTTTCTTGTTTTGCAGTTGTGTTCTCGAATTAATTCGCTCTTCCATGCTACCTATCACTCCTTATTGAGGTCATGAAGCAAGGAAGAGAAAAGTCCTTGGGCAGCGAAAAAATCGAAGCCGGTACCTAAGAAGAAGACTAAGGGGGAGTTTCTCTAAAACAAGAAGAAAACTTTGACCGATAGCGACAAGGGATCGTGCATACTCGAACCCGTACTTTTGCCACGCTTATTTCTCTCGGTTTTCCCCATTTCTCATGAGCGGTGAAGGCGGCTCTATAAACGCACGTTGAATTTCGACAAGGAGAACGTGACTGTTATACTATCATGCCTTGGAATTTCCGCGAAAATCATTACGCTCTCTGTGAGCGCTAGGGGTTCCATCATTTCATTGACTAGCCACATATTCTGTTAACATACATCCGAGTAAAGGGATGACATGTTTACAACTCTTCAAACGGCGATAACTCGCAATAATACCATCTGAATTAATAGGGCACGTAGAATTGGTAGATTTTCATGAAATTTGACCAGAACATTCCCTAAGCATCGAGGAACAAAAGAGTGTGGGGGAATTGTCACGTTATATCCTGGATATTTCTCTTGTGAAAGGCACGAACGCAACGGGGTCGGCAAATTATTCCATACTATAACTTTGTGGGTCTATAAAAAGATAACCAATAAGAATACTGGAAAACCCCGACACTATGTGAGAGATTGACGCTAGCTGATTAAGAGTGCCTGCCCGTAAAAATCAGACAAATTCTTAATTTCGTGGCAAGGGTCGAAACTTCGATTTCGCTCATATTTTTATGGTAGATAGGCTAGGGCATGACAAAAACTACTGGATAGTTTTTTTGGCAAAATATCCTTTTATTTCAAAGAAATATGCAAATTACCAAATACCGTTAAAATCGTCATTTGACGCACCATTTTATTAAACAAGTTTGAGAGCCTCGCATGCAAAACCACATCAGTCTTCCGTCTTCAAAACACTCAAATATGTTTGTGCAATGTTTAAATGTGTACTGGGTTGATTTTAGGGAATGTTGCGTTGTCTTTTTGGGTGCACAATAATTAAATTTCGAAGACATGTATTTCATTCACTTGAAAGTACTTCGTGAATATAATTAATTTTCACCATGTGCGAAACCTTCAAATGGACCAAGCTTCTGGTGGTTAAATTGCAGAAGGATGGTCTACAGATTCCTGTAAAAATTTCTTTGGGCAAATGATTGTGAGCGACGCGAGAGCTTTTCAAAGTACGTCAAAAATGCAAATATTTGACCATCCGTCGTCAAATTTCAATTTACGGGTTAGACGTATATTTTAGCATGCGCCACATGACTTGACCTATGTTAAGTTGAAATAGACACAGAGCTGATAATTTCGAAATGTTCTAACCTCATTTGCTGTAAAAGGCAGGTCCAAAGCCGATTTGACGTGTTTCTATCACCATTCGTCGCACATAAAGGAGAAGTTTGCTTTTGTTTACATAATGTCCGATGTACATCGCCAACTGTCAACTTATTTAACGGTCGAATTCCATGAATCTGTGACCCTCGAAGTTTGAATATCAACCACGACAAGGACCATCATCACAAACACCGCAGTCAGCGAGCTCTACTGAACTCGAGATAGAAGACGTGGAAGAAGATCCTGCAGAGCAACTAAGTTGACTGGTCTCTCGCGTTGAAATAAGCAATGAAATGGGCAACAGGGCAGGCGCCAGACTTGAGGGGTTCAATACTTCAAGTTCTTCTAAAGGTAAAAATGCATCATATTTGTCCACAGACACTATGACTTTTACCATTTGCAAAGCTCATCATCTGGTAAGCCAACTTCGCTTAGGGAAATAAAGCACAATAAATTATTTATTCATCCCTCGCTATGATATCTTTGATCTGTCCCCCCACGAAGCCTCGGAGCAGAGTTATAGCAACTGGCCTATTTATCAACTATTATAACTATTTAGCAAAGAGTTGTAGGTTGACGAGGACGAATAGAAGTAGACCATTCCAAGTGGCGGTTACTCTCTCCCTGGGCAAAAAAGAAAACGTTTAGTATTATCCACTCCAGTTGCGTTCGAATAAATGAAACTAGATTGTCTATAGCCTCTCTCGTCAAACGTTTGTTCAACTGAGACTCTTCGTATGCAGGACATACACGAAACAAACCGCAGCCTACGCCACAAGCTGCAGCGGCAAATCAACAAATGCATCCCCCTGCCATAAGTAAAAATGGGGAGCCTGTTTTGTTGAGGACTATATTTCGTTATCGAAAAGTGTCTTGGGAGTTAGAAGATCTTCAAATGTGGGACCCCAATTTTACAGTTCCGGAATTCATCAGTGAAAGTCTGTTTCAAGAATACCAACATATCCCGGAAGCTGGAGTAAGAATCGTGTTAGACAATAATGGCAAACTGAAATGGTCCGTTGATAGTAAATTGAAAGAATTTTCGAGAAAGAAGGAAATACAGATGGATAAAAACGAAAACCTCCTGTTGAAAACTTGTCTTGGCAACGGACAGATATCTTTCGAAGAATGCGATGTACAATTTAGATTTGGAAATTGGCAAATACCTCAGTACATCGTTGAGAATTTAAAAGAAGAACATAAATTGACATCTGGTGCCGATCTCATCATTTCTTTCAAGGATGAAAGTCTACGTTGCAGAGTTAAAATTGGAAAAAAGGATAAAATAACTATTTTTTCCAGCAGAGAACTTAATTTAGCTTGAAAAGACAAACATTTTAATATGTAAACCACTGCAACAGTAAAATCTCAAAAGAAAAGAACAGCGATACCCCAGGCGCAACAGCTGAATCGTTTTCCACCTACTCAGATAAATCACAAAGTAAGAAGCTGCGAACACCGGAAACCGCAACAACGACTCAGCCAAGAGATCCTCCTGCCTGTCTCTAGTTGCTGAGGAATTTACTTCCTTATGGAAAAATACCTTATCAGTTAGAAGATCTTTAATAATGGTAACACACATTTACGGTCCTGTATCTCATTAATCAAAGTCTGTTTCAACAGTATCACCACACGCCTGTGACTGGAGTAACAATCGTGCAAGGCATTGATGGTACACTTCGATGGTCCGTTGATCCAAAGTTGATTGAAATCTCGAGGTCAAGATACGAAGGAATACAGATCGCTGCCTACTAAACTTTCATGTTAAAAACTCGTGTCCATTATGGACTGGTATCTTTCCAAGAAAAAGATATACACTTTAGGTATGGAAAGTGGTAAATACCTCACTTCAGCTTTGAGAATTTGAAAGAAGAATATTGTGCGACACCAAGTCGGGAACTTTGCATCATTTCAAACGAGAAAGAAATCTGCTATTCATAGTGAAAATTTGGAACATTAATGGAATCCGTACTTTTCTTACCAAACGTGGAATGTAAAACGTAAATACTGCATCGTAAAAATTGCGCAAGATTGTTGAAAATGAGTGACAGACGGTTCAAGTACAGACAGCGGACAGACCACAGACAGACAGACGGACAGACAGACAGACAGACAACTGAAGTGAACTTCAAAGCGGATTTTCTTTAGTTGTTAAAGATACGTTTTCCAAGAAAGTCGCGCTATACTGATTTTCTTAAATACAGATTTCATAAAAGCAGTAGTATAATTCGACTGAATACTAATGAGTGACTGCGAATTTATGAAGCTGATGACGTTAAGAGCGTCAGTCGACTTACGCCAAAGCAAAATGAGGAATTGTGGGTTGTATGTATGTTTATATAGTGGAGTACGTAGAAGTGTTATTGGAGGAAACATGTTAACCTAAAATGCGTAACTGACTGTATGTGTTAAGTAAAAAACTTTCACTTATTAACTAATATCCCACGGGGAGCCGAGTAAAGATTTGAAAGATACATTTCTGCTCAGAATTCTTACTCCAGTTTTCAGCGTTGCCTTGAAGTTGAGAAATACCAAAAACGAGCATTTAAGGCGGCTCATAACAGTTTCCAGAACTTTCCAAGACTTAGACTTTGATGAGTTATTGTAACCACTCTTTATCAATTGTTCCAAAATCATGGTATCAAAAAACTGCCAAATCATTGGTGAACATGCTGTTATCATTTTCGTGACTCGATAGTTTACCAAAGCAACAGAATGAAGTGCAAAAAATAATCTTAAGATTAGCTTTCAGTACTTACACTTTAAAAACGGCACGGTGAAACCCGTTTTATTATCGAATTTTCATAAACAGGATGAGGTGCAACTTTGGGCAAAGTTTGACAAAATATGTACATGGCGCCGAACTACACCAATGATTGGGCACTTTGTTTTGATACCACGATTTTAGCATGAACAGATAAAGAGTGATTATAATGGATCATCAAAATGTAAGTCTTGGAAAGAGCAGGAAACTGTTTTGAGCCACCTTAAGACACGTAAAAACAACGGAACAAACACCTCATAGCCTTTCTCCAATCTAAACATTTTATTTTACTCTCGACGCCCATTCTCTGAAAAACATTATTTTTGGTATTTCTCTCCATCAAGGCGACACTGTTTGTTTAGGAAACACATCGAATGATTATGACTCAGTGATCGTTTGATTTTCAGGTTGGTAATAAATTTTTTGTATTGTAACATTACGCGTTACGTTACATTTAACAATTATTATATTTCGCAGTTAGTACGCGCGCTGTGATTGGTCAGTTTAGCGCCCCGCTAAAATTTAAAGCTGTTTTTGTTCACAAAATGTTTCGCGATTTATCGCTAAGTGTTCCTCACTTTTTTTAGTTAGTGAAAGTTTAAAACTTTCTTTTACTTCAGAAACTGTGTACAAAAACCTGCTAACGACTTAAGAGTCGCTTAACAACGATTTCAAATTGACTCGTTTTGATTTCGAGGTGCGTCAGAAGTTTGAAACCGTTCTGCGTGATTGGAGATCGTTCCCGAAACCGTCAGACACAGTAGAGATAAAATAAATATCTGACTAACCTCGTTTTCTCGGTTCGTACTGTAAGTTATGGATTCTCGTTTTTTTCCCTCGATTTTTAGCCCGCGCGCTTCGCGCTTGGGTATATGACATGGGCTATATAGGTATGTGCGGCCTCAAAGGGTAGGGTTTTTCAGCCGTTTTGGTCATAAAAAGGGGATCGATTTGGCCATTTTGGTCTTAAATAGGGTATGGTTTTAGCACTTAAGTCTTGAATTGGGTATGTTTCTTGGAAGTAGCTACTTTTTCATCATTATCAATAAGACCGTCAACAAAAGCCCTTGATAACTAATCAGTTTAGATCAACTGTGCCAGCCGCAACAGTCATAAATAGGGTATCGAGTTTTTAGCCAGGTCATAAATAGGGTAGCAAAAATCGCAGATTTTGGTCATAAATAGGGTAAGGGTTTTGAAGCGGGCCACACACCACCACCCAACTTTTCTGGGAATCCCCACCCGGGCCTCTTAGTCTATAAGACTCAAACTTGAAATCGGTCAAGTAATCAACCCACCTCCACCCATTGTTTCACCGATAGCCTTGTGTCCCTCTTTTATTATGCTGCCTTTTTAGTGGCCCTCATCTTTGCTAGATATAAGTTAACTTGCTTTCAAATTGTTGGTATGACGAATGATTATTAACATTATGATGTAATTAATTATTATCAATTTTAAGTGTCATAAATTATTATCCCATCAGGTTGCCGTCTCTGTTTTAAGTGCTTCGGCATACATAGCTCGAATGTTGGCTTAATTCATTCTCGTAGTCACAATTACTGAAACGACTCGAGAGAAGGGGGCATAAACGAGTTTCATTTTGAAACTGTTCAGCCTAACAGTTTTTAGGTTCAGGTTACACAATACCTTGAGAGTGTGGTTTTTTCTTTTTAAGCAAAACAAAAAGGTCGCTAGAAAATCTAACATTCCCAAAAAATGAAAGTAAAATCTTAAAACGCGCGCGAGTTATTTAGAAAAAAAAAGGTTTTTTTAAATAAAAGTTAATAAAACAGTTAGGTGTCATTTGCGCGAAACGGCTTCCTCCGATAGCTCTTATTACAAGGGCCTCATTAGCATTTTCTTGTTTTGCAGTTGTGTTCTCGAATTAATTCGCTCTTCCATGCTACCTATCACTCCTTATTGAGGTCATGAAGCAAGGAAGAGAAAAGTCCTTGGGCAGCGAAAAAATCGAAGCCGGTACCTAAGAAGAAGACTAAGGGGGAGTTTCTCTAAAACAAGAAGAAAACTTTGACCGATAGCGACAAGGGATCGTGCATACTCGAACCCGTACTTTTGCCACGCTTATTTCTCTCGGTTTTCCCCATTTCTCATGAGCGGTGAAGGCGGCTCTATAAACGCACGTTGAATTTCGACAAGGAGAACGTGACTGTTATACTATCATGCCTTGGAATTTCCGCGAAAATCATTACGCTCTCTGTGAGCGCTAGGGGTTCCATCATTTCATTGACTAGCCACATATTCTGTTAACATACATCCGAGTAAAGGGATGACATGTTTACAACTCTTCAAACGGCGATAACTCGCAATAATACCATCTGAATTAATAGGGCACGTAGAATTGGTAGATTTTCATGAAATTTGACCAGAACATTCCCTAAGCATCGAGGAACAAAAGAGTGTGGGGGAATTGTCACGTTATATCCTGGATATTTCTCTTGTGAAAGGCACGAACGCAACGGGGTCGGCAAATTATTCCATACTATAACTTTGTGGGTCTATAAAAAGATAACCAATAAGAATACTGGAAAACCCCGACACTATGTGAGAGATTGACGCTAGCTGATTAAGAGTGCCTGCCCGTAAAAATCAGACAAATTCTTAATTTCGTGGCAAGGGTCGAAACTTCGATTTCGCTCATATTTTTATGGTAGATAGGCTAGGGCATGACAAAAACTACTGGATAGTTTTTTTGGCAAAATATCCTTTTATTTCAAAGAAATATGCAAATTACCAAATACCGTTAAAATCGTCATTTGACGCACCATTTTATTAAACAAGTTTGAGAGCCTCGCATGCAAAACCACATCAGTCTTCCGTCTTCAAAACACTCAAATATGTTTGTGCAATGTTTAAATGTGTACTGGGTTGATTTTAGGGAATGTTGCGTTGTCTTTTTGGGTGCACAATAATTAAATTTCGAAGACATGTATTTCATTCACTTGAAAGTACTTCGTGAATATAATTAATTTTCACCATGTGCGAAACCTTCAAATGGACCAAGCTTCTGGTGGTTAAATTGCAGAAGGATGGTCTACAGATTCCTGTAAAAATTTCTTTGGGCAAATGATTGTGAGCGACGCGAGAGCTTTTCAAAGTACGTCAAAAATGCAAATATTTGACCATCCGTCGTCAAATTTCAATTTACGGGTTAGACGTATATTTTAGCATGCGCCACATGACTTGACCTATGTTAAGTTGAAATAGACACAGAGCTGATAATTTCGAAATGTTCTAACCTCATTTGCTGTAAAAGGCAGGTCCAAAGCCGATTTGACGTGTTTCTATCACCATTCGTCGCACATAAAGGAGAAGTTTGCTTTTGTTTACATAATGTCCGATGTACATCGCCAACTGTCAACTTATTTAACGGTCGAATTCCATGAATCTGTGACCCTCGTTCGACACATATGATCACCACTGCATCTAAGTCAAAAACGGCTAAGTCATTTGTAGATAGTTGCTTGCTTTGCACTACACCAAAATATTACGTTTGATCATCATGGTTTGAATCCTTGCTTGCAGCGGTTCCTTGTTCGTCACGCAATTCTGTCATCCCATTTTAGGGGGTAGGGGTGGGACAATTTCTATCCTGATGCGTAAGGCTCCGTAAGGCTTGGAATCACTGGGAGCACGCAATCGTGTTGAGCAGGAAGAGATTAAATTAAGAAATGAAAAGAATGAATAATTTACCATTGCCCCTGTTGTTATCTTTTACTGGACCACCGGTACCTACATGCCCCTGCGTAATATTGTAACGCTAAACTCATACCTAGGTCTTTTCGCGCTATGCAATTATTTTTGGTTTACATGTAATACAGTGGGCTACCCCGGGGGAAATGGGTGGCGACCGCTTAATGGGGATAGCCGCTTAAATAGAGGTTGGTGTACCTTGAATATTTAATTTTTCACTATCGGGCTATAAATTTCTTGGTGAACATGGAGTCAATTCAATACAATCATGATAGACGTGTGTTTGAATTATCACTCGTCATGCACCTTCAATTTCAGACTCTTATCTGCCATCGCCCTTTCCAAAACAAAGTTCTTAAATTTTGGGTGGCCGCTTAATAGGGGTAAAGACAATAATGAAACCCTTATCGGAATGACCAAATGATGGCCGCGGAGATAACCGGTCAATAGGTGTTTTATTTACAATATTTTACTGACGATAATTTTGGACTGTTTTGACAACAGTCCTCTATTTTCTGTTACATACCAATGCCTCGCCAGTAAGCAAACAACTGATACGCCAAACAAAGTGGCATGGCCAGGGCTATTTACTCACGTAATTACTAATTAAATTTAGTCTGTTTTTCTCACGAATTAGACTCGTTGTGATTTCCTATTTTTATTTCAGCTAGTTCTTGCTTCATTAATCTATAACTTTTTTATGGCGATTTTCTTAAAATTCTAGTGAGTACAGGTACTAGCTTTATCAGCTGTTGTCTGAAACATCAGAACGTACAACAAACGTGATATGGACCGAGGCCACGTACACTATAGAATATGATTATATAAATATACACATATATTATTATATATATGAAAAAACAGAAGAACAATGATTAAATTGTTTCACTTATGCTGAGAGTACTCTATACAAAATAGATCAAAATGTGCAGCATATGCCGTGACAGCACTGCGTGACGAACAATAACGGCTGTAAGATTGGGCTGCGCCGACACGCTTATCAGCAATGGTCAGCAATCGATCAAACGCAATATTTTGGCGCAGCACAAAGCGAGCAACTATCTACAAATGTCTCAGCCGTTTTAGACTTTGATGCAGTGATGTTCATATGCGCAGAAAGATGGTCACGGATTCATAGTATTCGACCAATATTAGGTTGACAGTAGGCGACGTACATCGGACGTTAACCTTGTGTAAACAAAAGCGAACATATGCTTTATGTGCGACGAATGGTGACAGATCGACTAGAAACACGTCAAATCGGCTTTGGACCTGCCTTTTACAGCAAATAAGGTTAGAACATTTCGAAATTATCAGCTCTGTGTCTATTTCAGCTTAACATAGGTCAAGTCACGTGGCGCATGCTAAAATATACGTCTAACCCGTAAATTGAAATTTGACGACGGATGGTCAAATATTTGCATTTTTGACGTACTTTGAAAAGCTCTCGCGTCGCTCACAATCATTTGCCCAAAGAAATTTTTACAGGAATCTGTAGACCATCCTTCTGCAATTTAACCACCAGAAGCTTGGTCCATTTGAAGGTTTCGCACATGGTGAAAATTAATTATATTCACGAAGTACTTTCAAGTGAATGAAATACATGTCTTCGAAATTTAATTATTGTGCACCCAAAAAGACAACGCAACATTCCCTAAAATCAACCCAGTACACATTTAAACATTGCACAAAAATATCTAATATCTAATATGCACAAACATATTTGAGTGTTTTGAAGACGGAAGACTGATGTGGTTTTGCATGCGAGGCTCTCAAACTTGTTTAATAAAATGGTGCGTCAAATGACGATTTTAACGGTATTTGGTAATTTGCATATTTCTTTGAAATAAAAGGATATTTTGCCAAAAAAACTATCCAGTAGTTTTTGTCATGCCCTAGCCTATCTACCATAAAAATATGAGCGAAATCGAATTTTCGAGCCCTGCCGATTTATTTTCCATTTTTATGGACAGGGACTCTTAAAACTATTCAGTAGTTAAATGTATTACTGCTTGCGTTTGATACCCGATTAATTCGGTAGAATGACAATCGGTCGTTTTGCGTTTCTTGGCTTCTTTCCTCGGAACAAAGGCACGGTCAATACAGTGGCTATTTTTTTCCGAATTCTACAGTTCATAATCGTTCTATTGATATATAGTTTGTGGTAGTTTCTTCAAAAAACAACGCAGGTAGAAATTTTTTTCTGAAGGGCACCCGAGAAGCGGCAGGTATATTTTGCAGGTTGCAGGTTGAAACGACTCGTTTTTTTGAGTTGAAGTCGAATAAACCCCAGTAGGCAAGCAACCTAAGCTAATTTAGGCTAACTGGAGTGCTATTCAGGCTAACCGAAGTGTTAAGTAGACTCACTCGGACAGTTAACCTGCAACCTGAAAAATATACCTGCCCTCCGATAAGGTATTGTGCAACCTTAAAAGCCCATATTTCTGCCATGTTGGAAACCGTTTTAATCTTCTTCATTTTTTGTCCATCCATAATTTCTTCCTGTTTATTGTGTTATTAAAATGTTTCTGCGCTGTTAAGTGGTTAAATCGAGTTCAAGTAACACCGGAAATTGATGTGTTTTTGTTATTTGATGCCTTTGCATCCCCTTAACATAAAAGTGAGTTAAAAATCTCTCGTTTTAGCATGTATTTCTTGACTTTGTTGATGAAATGACCTAATCCGTATGCACCATAGAAGGGATTATTTGACTTTTGATTACCGTCCCTGACTCCAGAACGTCCTTGCTGAAGCCTCCTATTCCACTAAGCGTTACCAGCCGTCACGCAATTTCTATATTTACCCATCATGCATGCATAGACAGCAAGTTCCGCTTTTCCGAGAATTTCACAACTCCGAGTTCACAACACTGATCGTTATTTTATGTTTCAAAATACTAAAGCAAGCGGTATGGTTCGTAAAACGTGGCTTATTTGCGATTTTTGTCGCTATACAGGATTATGCCAAATATAAGTACAGAAAAAGTGCTTATATTTCACGTTGTTTGACCAATTTCAATAGCCACAGTTTTCTCGGAACGGCGGTGACGTTGTAGTGGCATGTCCTTTTAGGTCCAGCACTCGAAAGGCAAGGTGGACAAATTCAAGTTCTTTTCTTCGAAAATTTAAAAGGGAGCAATAATTTCAAGCAAATTCTACGTGTAAACAAGAAAAGATGACAACGGCACGCAAGTTTCATCTGTTTAACTGTGACTGTGTTTACAAGCTTGACTCCATCGAAGATCTGTTGATGGCTTCGAAAGCGAAACTTGGCTTTGAATTCTCCGTTGAGAAGCACTACTTCCCGTTATCAGAAATACCCAAGTTAAGCACACAAACTATTCCAGAACTACAGATTGATTTTGCCATTCTAGCTGTTCATGCGAACGAATCTCGCCTCTCAATCAACGAAAACACTGGAGGTGGCTACACGGAA
Organism: Orbicella franksi; assembly: GCF_964199315.1. Classification (NCBI taxonomy): domain Eukaryota; kingdom Metazoa; phylum Cnidaria; class Anthozoa; order Scleractinia; family Merulinidae; genus Orbicella; species Orbicella franksi. The sequence continues at coordinate 7,792,920 of NC_138151.1, forward strand.
GTGTACAGAGCTTTACTGCAGGCAACTGGTAAGAGTTTTATAAACCGGAAGCATGGAAATGTCGCTTTCCTTGAGTTATAAACATTACAGAGGAAGTATTTATATCTTGCAGCATATAATAAGCAAAACGTAATTTTTTAAAATCAATTTCCTTGAAAAAAAATCCAAGTGTACACATTTGGTCCACATTTCTTGGGACGTATGGAAAATCTGGAATCAGGAATGACAATAATTGCTCTAACAAGGCATATGTTATATTTATTTTCTTATTGTCGCTTAATGTTTGTCCGAGGCAAATTTCATATTGAATTTCATATTGGCGTGAATGATACAACTTGGTATCATATAAGTTTGAAAGACATCAGTACTCCTCGTCCCTTTTCTGCCTTTCCCTCAAGTGGAAATGGATGATACACAGGGCCCTTTTAAAAAATAGGTACTGCTCACGGATTCCAGATTCCATGTTTTCCATACGCCCCAGTTAGGCACAAAGGGGATTATGTCCACATTGTTTCCTCTCCACTCCTTCCTCTCACGCCGACAGAGGGAATTGTAAAAGAGAAAAAAGCAATATCAATGAGTTTCCTTAGGGGGAGGGAAATTTATGAGGGCAAGGACCTGAGCAGGGACTCTCCCCCGTTCGGAAAATTTCCTCTTAATCCAGTTGCAAACACGTGAATCTTTTTCCATATACGAGATATACTTCTAAAGGCTTGAATTCTCTCAGATTGATGCCGTTATACCGCTAAACCTCTCAGCGGGTACAGATGAGCTATCTCCATCTGCATCGCCGCAAATTATCTTGAATTTTACATTTACATTACAAAGACGTTTTGCAGACATGAAGTTTTCGATAAAGTCAGTCTAACGGCTGCACGTGTGAGGGGGATCGTGATATTACTGAGCTTTTAATTTTAAAAATTAACATTGTTTGTCTTTTAATTTGATATTTTTTTGTTTGCCGTGGCTTGGTACGTGTATAATAGACGATCTCTATGGGAATGCTGGAATTTCAGTTGTCAGTTAAATTTTCGACCATGTCTCTGCTATCTGTAAACATTTCAGCCCATTTGTCGGCTCACAGTGACTTGTGTAGATCTAAGGTATATGTACGAGACAGCTGAAATTTTGACTAGCAGGCGATTCGTTCGTGGCAAAGTACATTCGTCTTTTATCTGTTCGAGTACGCCTGAGACCAAAACAACATTTAAATGACTTCCTACTGACTCCACTTCCTTCACGACAACGGAAATATTTCTGTTTCTAACATTGTTGTTTCTATGCAGGGGAGAATGTGATCGTTGTTATCGGAGGAGATGACAACTACAAGAACGAAACCGAGAAAGAACAGTCTGTCATCTCGCGCTGGGCTTGGAGAAAAATTGCTCGGTCTCAGTTTAGTGAGGAGTTTATTGATGGAAGGAAAAGCTTCGTCTTTTCTTGGAACAAAAAGCACAAAGCGATTCACGAGGAAGCACTGCTGCATTACTTTGATCCAAACAAGAAAGGACAGAAGTTTGAATATCAACCGCGCAAAATGGACCTTCCGCCAGATCCTGTAGCTGCACACGAAGTTGTGATTGCAAATGATGAACGGGCATCGCGGGAAAACAAACCGGAACATCCCTTAAGTCAAGTGGATGTTGCTCGAGAGGAAAAATTGAATGGCCTTTCTTTAGACGGTGTTTCTAGCGGCGTTATCATAGAAAGGGCTATCATTCATCGCACTGCAGAAGGAGCCCAAGCCAAAGCGACAGTTCCTCTCATAACCAAAGAAGAACGCGAGCCAGAAGGTGAGGGCAATAGACAGTTGTCGTGCGTTAGATGGGGTGGCATGTACGAGAGTATTATTAGATTTGGGCAAAAGATAACATGTAGAATAGTGCAGTTGTGTTGACCATGTTAACGAGTTTATTAACCTTCACTGATCTCAAGTTAAAAGTACTGAAAAGAACGTTTTCAACAGTGTTCATAGTTATTAATAAAAATTGAACACTTTCTTTTCTTACAACCTCCGTTTAGTTTCTTGCAGGATTATAGGTTGGTTCAAGGCAGAATATCGAAGAGCGTAGTGTCTTTAGAAACTAAAAGCCTTATTTGTTTATCATAAAGCATGTGTGTTTGCTTAAGACAACACCTTTCACCGATTAAAATGATTTCCTATCTAGTAGTTCAGTTGATCTTGAGGTTAGATGGATTGCTTGAGGAATTATGTGTCATTAGTGTGACTTTAGTGTGACTTCTGTCGAGTTTGGGAGCTCGAAAATCTTTGCCTTAGTTGTGCATTTGTCTCCCCGAGGTGTGGTAATACATTCAGGTTAACGCGTTGGAGCCCAGTCCTTCTCGTTATCTTGTCTTTTTAAAGTGCTTTGTTGTGGTGGTCCATTTTAGGATCAAATGAATAATTCAAGATTATTCGAATCATGGAGCATCACTGGAACCGATAAATTCGCTTTGGCAATGATTTATTGGTTCTTTTGATGCACCGTCACCGACAGTGATCTCGCTTGGATCACTGATCTTGGTGCGGATCATTCCGAAGGAAAGAACCCTTCAGTAGAGAAGACACTTAAAGTTGCCTCTCGCAACTCTACCCAGGAGAGTTTTAGCAGGATACCAACAAACTGTGGGGGCAACCTGACAAAATGCCGGACAGGTAACCGACAACAGACTAACATCGCAACGAAAGGGAGGCGGTAGTGCGGTATACAAGTGTACGCGGCTCCCAGACCGTTATGAAATGCGTTCCAACATCGTTGAGCCATGCTAAAGGAGCTCGTCTCGTTATTTTGAGTTATTTTGGCCTCGTACAAAATGATCTTTAAATTGAAGGAAACCTGAAAATAGTAGTTGGGTAATATAGAAAAACACCAAAGAGATACTAACAAACCATAAAGGAGCAGGGATGGTTAAGGATGGAGAAGATTAATACGGATTGTAAACGACGAACGTTTCAAGATGCGCAAACCGTGACGTAGCTCCTTTAAGTTAGATCAAACTTACCGTGCTTGTGCAATCTCTTCATCTTTGCCTTACATTTGTTGTTGTTGTTGTTGTTTTTGTCGTTGCTTTTGTTATAGTTGTTGTCATCGTGGTCATCTTTGTCAGTGGTTCTATATTTAGGAACACTGTGAATTGACGTCAGTGCTTGCTTTCCGTTCTGATCTAGATTTGGTAGTTCTTGGCTGCGATGTATCAGCAGCATCAATGCAGGCCGTGAGGAACGTCATCGAGCACATTCGTCCTAGACTTAACTTGTCAAGAAACCCGCCAGTCGAAAACTTCTCACCGGTTGATATCGAGTCTTATTTGAAGAGAAACCCTGTCAGGTTCTGTGTGCTGGTGGTGGATGAAGTAACATTACGAAATGCTTACGACTATTCACCCGAACGTACATTTGCGTTGGAGGAACTTATAAGAACTGCAGCAGATAACGTTGGTAAGAATGTAACTTGTGTGTTTGACGTCTATAATAGAGGTTTATGTCATTAAATAAATGTAGGTACAACTGGTTAAAGTTCACCGTCTTTAGCTATCATAGTGAAGTGACGAAAATGGAAAGTAATAACTTCAGGTGAACTGCGTGGAAGTACCACTTGTTTTTAGCTTAATTGAGTACTTAACACTCAGTTAAATAAAATGCATTAATGTAGGCCATTTCCCTATCTTTGTTATCTGAAGTTTAATAACCGTCAGCTGGTAGCCCGGTCTTGACCTAGGGTAGCGTTGGGCGTTCAAATAGAAATGGGCCGACCGAATGACCACCATCTTGGATTTAAAAAACCCAATAATTATGATCCAGGCTCGAGGTAACAACCAGTCTGTTGATTGAGTGTAGCTACAGTAGTTCCTACATGTAGAAAATAAAACGGACGTCAAAAGAAGTAAGAAGCTTAACTAATTAAACATTCGTTCAGTAACCCAGACATATGGCACCAATATTGTAAAAGTCGAAATTGTTCACTTCGTTAATGATAGAAAACTCTTAAAAGAACTGATGTAACTTTCATACTTTTCAGTTGACAAGCTTATCTTTGCGATTTGTGGCCCCTCCCACCTTCCATCAAGGGAAGAAGATATCTTTGCACACACTATTGAGGGCATCCTCAAAGAAAAGGGAAAGGGACTTACTGTGTGGTTGGAAGACGGAAAGCTGAACGTGGAACCCGATGTCATGATGCAGCTAATGCTTCAGACCTCAGCAATGGAAGACACAAAAGGAAGAGAGAGGTATCAGGGAGAATTCCCAACACCAGCCAATGTTGCGTCTGAAGCAAGCCAATCCAAGCCACGAGAACAGTTTGCAGGTCCTTCACGACAGGAACGTTATCATGATACTCAGCCGGGTGGCTTGCCTGAAAGACAACTCGTCAAGCCGCCACAGCTCCAGTTACCAGCAACTCCAAACTATGGAGGACTACAGCTGGACGTCAATGAGGCCTTGATGCTTAAAACGCGAATCCGTTGTGGCAAAATTTCGTTTGAACCGGAGGATTTCGAATTCATCTATCCTGACTGGAAAATTCCTCAGCATCTCGTGGAAAGCCTGAAGCGTGAGCAGTTTGCGACACATAATGGCGAGCTTTTGGTCATCTCTGACGAAAAAGGAAACTTCAGGTCCACAGCGCGAATTGATAGAATGCCGTTTATGGGAAACTGTTTACTCGTTTAACTAATATATTATGACTATAAACAGCTTCCGGCATATAATCATTACTCTTGTTACAGTTTAACTAGTTTAGCTTTTGGGCTCATGAGAAAAAAGATTTCAAAAATTTTCGTTCTTGAGAATAAGGTTTTATTACAACTGTTGGCTTGATAACGTATTGACCTGGTTATTAATTAAAGAGGCGATTTAGGCAGTTCAACTTTGTCTATGCGACCTTTGTAGCATGCGCACATTCGGTTTACCTTGCAAGGTTGTCCTCTTTTCCGGAAATTCTGGAAAAAGCTGTTCCGTGATTGGTCACTGGAAATCTCCGGAAATTCAAACCGGAATTTTCATCGAATGAAAAGCGCCCCATGTTTCAACATGTTTCAAACATGTTTCAAACATGTTTCAATTTCGTGTGGTACTCGACAGTCTTAAGCAAGCTGCACGAACAGATTCTTGTCGTAGACTTGTGTGTCGCACGCGTTGAAGTTGTACCGTCTAAATCCAAACTAAGAAGGACTTGAATACGAATACTCTAGTATACAAAAGAACCAAAATCCCCACTAAAGAGGCAACATAGTCAAAACTAACGTTTTTATCACCGAGGGTGCTAAGAGTTGAGAAGGTGGGTGTCTTTACCACCAAAGTGGATAGCGGACAATTTAGTAAGTCTTCACCGATAAAAAAACCCGATATCTTAAATTGTGATTGGTCAGATAAAGGAATCCGAGATCTCAAAATTGTTAAATAGATACAGAAAACAAAAATCAACCGATAGATTAGAATTACACGACAATGTGATGTTTAACTTTAGCTTTATGCTGTCATAAAATGATACAGATAGCTATATAGCCTGTGACCATGGCTCTCTACAAGTGGAGTATGGGGCGAAGAGAGAGAGAGAGAGAGAGAGAGAGAGAGAGAGAGAGAGCAGGAAGAAAGAGGAGAGAAGAAAGGGAGAGGGAGAGAGAGAGAAAGAGGAGGGGAGCGCCGCACCATCTCCCCTACCCCAACCCCTAGTCGGCCAGTTCCCTCTCGGCCAGTTCTTGCTCGGCCCTTCCAGCCGCGGTCAGACCCTTCTAGCCAGAGCCTGTTCACAAGCTAATAACTACGTGTCTCTGTAGATTTTTCTTGGTAAAATGAATAAAGTTTGTCAGTCATCCTGGTTTGTGAAAGATATATATATGACTTCAAAGCGTTTATCTCTCATGTCTGAAGCTATTGCCATACATGCGTTGTTAGCGTTAGGTTCTTATAGAACTGAACGTCGCCTTACGAACTTCCCAACAACAGCTCAGACAGTCATAATTTATAATTTTAATAAACCATTTACCCTACCATTCCTCAAACACGAGCACAGGCGTTCTAAAATGCTCGGGACTAGAAGGGAATAGTTTTCGATATATTTTTTCGTTGCGTGAGGCCATCCCCCTTTTTTTCTCTGGTTAGCGTCGTCCGACCGATCCAGATTTTCGCGTTTTCAAAAAAAAAAAATAGTTACGCAGAAGGCAATTAAGAAAATGACACATTATTTCAAGCAATTGTTACTTTAATCTGAAGCATAAGTGATTTTTTGCCTTACATATTTTTAGTTTATTCCCTGTTCTCGTTTGATTTTTACAACGATGTCGATTTTTCCTTCTTCCATTGCCGCCATGTTGACTTCGTAACCATACCTTGTAGTTTCCAGGCTTCACGGATATTATGCTGAGGTACCGGGCCTCCTAGCTCCAGACTCCTTAACCAATTTTATTTTTGTTTTTTTTCCTTTTCCGACCGACCGACCCAAAGCCAGAAAACGCATTCGAAAAAAAAAAGAAAAAAAAAGGGGGGGGGGGGGGAGGGGGCGGGCGGGAGGGAATGGCCTGACAGTGAAAACGGTCTACAGGAGGATATCTATTCTTCGAGTCAGGATTTCGAGTTATCTCGAGTCAGGATTTTGAAATCTTGCCTTGATAATGTAGCTGTACCAACTATGCTTACGATTACATATCGTTTTGTTACACTTGAACGGCGATGCCAAAGCACGAATATGAAATGATGCGAGCGATTCGATTCGAACCGGCTATTGTCATGTCGTACAATTCGTCCATACTGACCATAGTAGAAATACCGAATAAACCAACGCGCGTGCGAAAAGACATGCTCAAGAGAAGGTATATAATCGAAAACAACAGTTTGAAAACAGTTTCAACGCGGATAAAAACGCTGACACTTTTTATAGACGTAAACTGTTTCACTGATAAATTGCGTGACCTGGTCATTCATTGATTTTCCATCAAAGATCAGTCCACTTTGGTCAGTTCATAACATTCACTCTGAGTTGTGGACAACCTGAGGTAATTATGACTTATCGTTCAACTGAACGGAATGTTTAAACTGGGTGACTTGCATGGTGGTGTTACAAGGTTTATTTTGCCGAGTAGATGGCCTATTTAAAAAACCATCTCCTCGGGAAAGTCAAACTTGGATTTTATATAGCCTCATGATGAATATTATATTGGATGAAGCTCGTTGAGTAACTAAATATATATGGCGCTTTCGGCTTAACGTTGCTACAGTGCGTTATATTGCTATTTTTGTTGTCCCTCGTCCTGTTGATTCCCCGCGAGGAAGAGAAACGAAATATTCTGCCAGTACGGCCCTCGCGCTTGGTTAATAAGATATAATATTCCATGGTATATACCACTCAAAAGCGTTGTGCAATGAGTAAACACCTAATAGAACTGATTGAAAGAACGTTGCCAAGAAAAAAAATTATAATCCATAAGGGATATGATTCTGTGGTTTTCTGGGAAACTTGTGAACTAATACTAATTTGCATTCTTACGACCCTTGTACATGCATTAATATTTAATAAAAGCGATCAACGAGATTAGCATTCCTAATACGTACTCTGAATCTTAGGTTTATGGGCTGTATGGCTCATATCCGATGACGGGACGCACAGGGCTTCTCCTGTAGGTACCGCAGAGAAATGGTAGGAAATTTTCCTAGCATTCCTTACATACTCTCACTAGGGTTCTTCGTCTTGTGGCCAGGGAAGGCGTCATAATCTGTTTCAGTGACATGACGATGATATTAAATAAAAAATAACCAGAAAGGGCCGATTGAATATGAGACAAGCTTTAAAATGAAGTCACGATATTAATAGTGCTTTAAAAGTAAATAGTGCGTTCGAGTCATTCCCGATGCATTCAAATGATGGCGGACTCTACCGACACCAATAATCTGGAACAAAACAAGGTCATTATATATCGGATCACGTCTAAACACACGTTAAGAAAGACTGGGGAATGCCGATAAATCAAGTAATCTCCCTGAACCAGGTCTACGAACTGAACTTAAAGATACCAAAGTGCCTACGAATGGATGATATGTTGAGCGCGGCGAGCAGACGTAAATGTTTTGTTTACCCAATGAAAGCCATCACAATAAACTCTGAGCTTGCATCGAGATGCTTGTCCGGGCGTAAAGGAACGTTTGATTAATCAGTCTAAAACAGATCGTAAGGAATAAAAACCCAGAGGATCTGGAATACTTGTCTGAGTATGTCGTTGGCAGTGGGAGCCACGTGCAGTATTATCATGCTCGGCAATTGAAGTTATTGTGTAGAAAATACCGCACAATTACACAGCCGAGGGCAAAAAGACAAAAAAAAAAAAAAAAAACAAGCGCGAGGAGAAACTTAGTACCTGGAGCTAAGATAGATTGTCAGAGCTTTAGGTGACCATGCACGGCTACCAATGGCTTGGCCAATCGCTTGGCCAATGGCTCATACACGCAACGAATCGTAAAAGTCCGTAAGTAACGACCTCCAAAAGAAGTGAGCCCATCCCCCATCCCCTGAAAATAGAGGAACTAAGGTTCAAAAGTATAATTATTTTTCTAATCAATAAACTGAATAACGTACGATAAACTTATGACGATTCAACTAGGGAAGGTATAGCTTATTCCAGGAGGCGTCATGAAGCGCCCTGGTAAAACAAACCCCGCAAAATTTTCATCAAGTAACAAGGAGGTACTAACAGAACCTTTTCTTCAAATTGAAATTACTAAAATTGACAACTTTGTATCATTTTTAACAGAAACGCGTAAAAAGAACGTTTAATCATACTGAAATTAAAAACTCGACCGGAGCAGTTAAATATTTATAAAGCAGACTAACGTAGCAGTGCATCATGAACAGTAAAAACAGTTTAATGTATCTTACATCACGGTCTACATATAAAGTGCCCACCCATGTGTCAGCAACATTAATTTGAACTGTACGGAAGAATTTCTAAACGATTTATAAAAACACAGTGTTTTCACGAATTACACCCACAGCCTTAGAGGAATAAAGCCCTGTTCTCATAGAATTAAAAAAAAAAAAAAAAAAAAAAAAAAAACCAGGAAGAGATACTTATAGTAGAAGTTATTTGCGTCCCCTCATGGGGTGAGAGATTCTCGCCCATATCAACTTTCTTTTCTCTCGTAAGTTCTCGAGCGCTTAGAGATGCGCCACACTCGCGTTTTAGGTACAGGGATTCCAATCAATCTTTACCAAACTTTTTAAAGATGCTACTTTTAGCCCTCCCTCAAATCTACACACGCTTATTTCACTTGTGGAAAACTATCGATTTGCAGAGTGTTTGGGTTGGAGATTCTCGCCCATCTCAACTTTCTTTTCTCTCGTAAGTTCTCGCGCGTTTAGAGATGCGCCACACTCGCGTTTTAGGTGTAGGGATTCCAACCAATGCTTACCTAACTTTTTAAATATGCTACTTATAGCCCTCCCCAGAAATCTACACACGTGTATTTCACTTATGGAAAACTATCGATTTCCACAGTGTTGGGGTTGGAGATTCTCGCCCATATCAACTTTCCTTTTCTCTAGTAAGTTCTCGCGCGTTTAGAGAGGTGCCACACTCGCGTTTTAGGTGCAGGGATCCCAACCAATGCCTAGCTAACTTTTTAAAAATGCTACTTTTAGCCCTCCCCCAAATCTACACACGTGTATTAAACTTGTAAAAGTCTTTCGATTTGGACAGTGCTTGGGTGAGAGATTGTGGCCCATATCAACTTTCTTTTCTCCAGTAAGTTCTCGCGCGTTTAGAGATGCGCCACACTCGCGTTTTAGGTGGGGGGATCCCAACCAATGCTTACCTAACTTTTTAAAAATGCTACTTTTAGCCCTCCCCCAAATCTACACACGTGTATTTCACTTGTGGAAGTCTTTCGATTTGGACAGTGTTTGGGTGAGAGATTCTCGCCCATATAAACTTTCTTTTCTCTCGTAAGTTCTCGCACGTTTAGAGATGCGCCACACTCGCGTTTTAGGTGCGGGGATCTAAACCAATGGTTAGCTAACTTTTTAAAGATGCTACTTTTAGCCCTTCCACAAATCTACACACGTGTATTTCACTTGTGGAATTTGACGCTTTGGACAATGCTTGGGTTAAAGATACTCGCTAATTTACATCTTTTTTTCACTCGCGTGTTCTCGCGCGTTTAGCGATGCGGCACACTCGCGTTTTTTGTGTGGGGACCCCAAACTATGCTTACGGGGCTCTTAAAAATGCTGGTTTTGGCCTTCCCCCAAATCTACAAAAGTGTATTTCACTTGTGGAAATCTCGATTTGAACAGTGCTTGGGTTAGATATTCTTTCCCATGTCAATTTTCTATTCTCTCGCTTGTTCTCGCACGTTAAACGAGGCGGCACACTCGCGTTTTAGATGTGGGATCCCAAACTTTGCTTACCTCGCTTTTTAAAGATGCTAGTTTTAGTCCTCTTCCAGATCTCTAACGTGTATTTTACTTGTGGAAGTATATCGATTTGAACAGTGCTTGGGTGGATATTTTTAACGTTGTCAATTTAATTTTCCCTTGTCATTTCTCGCGCGTTTAGCTATGCGGCACACTCAGCGAACTTTTGGTGTCGGGATCTTAAACTGTGCTCACTGGGCTTTTTAAAGATGCTAGTTTTGGCTCTCTCTTAAATTTACACATGCGTATTCTTTTACTTGTGGGGGTCTTTCGATTTGGACAGTGCTTAGGTAAGAGATTCTCGCCCATATCAAATTTCTTTTCCTTCGTGGGTTCTTGCGCCTTTAGAGATGCGCCACACTCGCGTTTTCAGTGTGGGGATCCCACAGTATGCTTACGGGGCTCTTTAAAAATGCTAGATTTGGCCCTCCCGCAAATCTACACAAACGTATTTCACTTGTGGAAGTCTGTCGCTTTGGACAATGCTTGGGATGGAGATTCGCGTCCATTTATATTTTTTTCTCTCGCGTGTTGTCGCGCGTTTAGAGATGCGCCACACTCGCGGTTTTGCTGTCGTGATCTCAAACTATGCTTAATGAACTTTTTAAAGATGCTAGATTTGGCCCTTTCTCAAATATACACACCTGTATTTCACTTCTGGAAGTCTGTCGCTTTGGACAACGCCTGGGTTAAAGATTCTCGCCCATTTATATCTTTTTTTCACTAGCGTGTTTTCGCGCGTTTAGCAATGCGGCACACTCGCGTTTTTGGTGTAGGGATCCCAAACTATGCTTACAGGGCTCTTTAAAAATGCTAGTTTTGGCCCCCTACCAAATCTACACAATCATATTTAAATGTGGAAGTCTATTGATTTGGACAGCGCTTAGGTTGGAGATTCTCGCCCATATAAACTTTCCTTTCTCTCATAAGTTCTCGCGGGTTTAGAGTTGCTTCACACTCGAGTTTTAGGTGCGGGGATCCCAACCAGTGCTTATCTAACTTTTTAAAGATGCAACTTTTAGCCCTCTTCCAAATCTACACACGTGTATTTGACTTGTGGAAGTCTATCGATATGGGCGAGAATCTCCAACCCAAACACTGTACAAATCGATAGTTTTCCACAAGTGAAATACACGTGTGGGGATTTGGAAGAGGGCTAAAACTAGTATCTTTAAAAAGTTAGGTAAGCATTGTTTGGGATCCTCACACCTAAACCGCGAGTGTGACGCATCTCTAAACGCGCGAGAGCTTACTAGAGATAAAAAAGTTGATATGGGCGAGAATCTCCAACCCAAACACTGTGCAAATCGATATTTTTCCACAAGTGAAATACACGTTTGTAGATTTTTGGGAGAGAGCTGTAATTACCATCTTTAAAAAGTAAAACGCGAGTGTGGCGCATCTCTAAACGCGCGAGAACTTACTAGAGAAAAGAAAGTTGATATGGGCGAGGATCTCCAACCCGAGCACTGTGCACATCGATAGACTTCCAAAAGTGAAATACACGTGTGTAGATTTTTGGGGAGGGCTGTAATTACCATCTTTAAAAAGTTAGCTACGCATTGGTTGGGATCCCTGCATCTAAAACGTGAGAGTGGCGCATCTGTAAACGCGCGAGAACTTACAAGAGAGGAGAAAGTTGGTATAGGCGAGAATCTTCAACCAGAACGCCTTGAAAATATATAGTTTTTCACAAGTGAAATACACGTGTCTAGATTCGAGGGAGGACTGTAAGTAGCATCTTTAAAAAGTTAGATACGCGTTGGTTGGGATTCCCGCACCTAAAAGGCGGGTGTGGCGCATCTCTAGAAGCGCGAGAACTTACGAGAGTAAAGAAAGTTCATAGGGGCGAAAATCTCTCACCCAACCACTGTCCAAATCGATAGACTTTCACATGTGGAATACACGTGTGTAGATTTGGGAGAGAGCTAAAAGTAGCATCTTTAAAAGTTAGGTAAGCTTTAACTGGGATTTTTGCACCCAAACCGCGAGCGTGGCGCATCTTTAAACGCGCAGTAACTTACAACAGAAAAAAAAAGTTGATAGGGGCGAGAATCTCACTAAAGCACTGTCCAAATCGATAGACTTCCAAAAGTGAAATACACGTGTGTAGATTTGGGGTAGAGCTAAAAGTAGCATCTTTAAAAAGTTAGGTAAGCATTAGTCGGATTTCCGCACCTAAAACGCGAGTGCGGCGCATCTCTAGAAGTGCGAGAACTTACGAGAGTAAAGAAAGTTCATAGGGGCGAAAATCTCTCACCCAAGCACTGTCCAAATCGATAGACTTCCACAAGTGAAATATACGTGTGTAGATTTGGGAGAGAGCTAAAAGTAGCATCTTTAAAAAGTTAGGTAAGGATTGGTTGGGATTCCCGCATCTAAAACGCGAGTGTAGCGCATCTCTAAACGCGCGAAAACTTACGAGAGAAAAAAAATTGATATTGACGAGAATATCTCATTTAAGCACTGTTTAAATGGATAGACTTACACAAGTTAAATACACGTGTGTGGATTTGGAAGAGAGCTAAAAGTAGTATCTTTAAAAAGTTAGGTAAGCATTGATTGGGATCCCCGCACCTAAAACGCGAGTGTGGCGCATCTCTAAACGCGCGAGATTTTACTGGAAAAAAGAAAGTTGATAGGGGCGAGAATCTCCAACCAAAACACTGTGGAAATCGATAGTTTTCCACAAGTAAACTACACGTGTGTAGATTTTTGAAAAGGGCTGTAAGTAGCATCTTTAAAAAGTTAGCTAACCATTGGTTGAGATCCCTGCACTTAAAGCGCAAGTGTGGCGCATCTCTAAACACGCGAGAACTAACGAGAGAAAAGAAAGTTGGTATAACCGAGAATCTCCAACCCAAACACTGTGCAAATCGATGGTTTTCCACAAGTGAAATACACGTGTGTAGATTTTTGGGGAGGGCTGTAATTACCATCTTTAAAAAGTTAGCTAAGCGTTTGCTGGGATCCCTGCACCTAAAACGCGAGTGTGGCGCATCTCTAAACGCGCGAGAACTTATGAGAGAAAAGAAAGTTGATATGGGTAAGAATGTCTCACTTAAGCACTGTTTAAATCGATAGACTTGCACAAGTGAAATACACGTGCGTAGATATGGAAGAGGGCTAAAAGTAGTAGCTTTAAAAAGTTAGGTAAGCATTGGCTGGGATCCCCGCACCTAAAACGCGAGTGTGGCACATCTCTAAACGCGCGATAACTTAGAAGAGAAAAGAAAGTTCAGAGGGGCGACAACCTCACTATAGCCCTGTCCAAATCAATAGACTTCCACAAGTGAAATACACGTGTGTAGATTTGGGGGAGAGCTAAAAGTAGCATCTTTAAAAAGTTAGGTAAGCATTGGTTGCGATCCCCGCATCTAAAACGCGAGTGTAGCGCATCTCTAAACGCGCGAGAACTTAGAAGAGAAAAGAAAGTTGATATTGGCGAGAATCTCTCACTTAAGCACTGTTTAAATGGATAGACTTCCACAAGTGAAATACACATGTGTGGATTTGGAAGAGGACTAAAACTAGTATCTTTAAAAAGTTAGGTAAGCATTGTTTGGGATCCCCGCACCTAAACCACGAGTGTGGCGCATCTCCAAATGCGTTAGAACTTACTAGAGAAGAGAAAGTTTGTATGGGCGAGAATCTCCAACCCAAACACTGTGCAAATCGATAGTTTTCCACAAGTGAAATACACGTGTGTAGATTTTTGGGGATGGCTGTAATTACCATCTTTAAAAATTAGGTAAGCATTGGCTGGGATCCCTGCACCTAAAATGCGAGTGTGGCGCATCTCTAAACGCGCGAGAACTTCCGAGAGAAAACAAAGTTGATAAGGGTGAGTATATTGTACTTAAGCACTGTTTAAATCGATAGAGTTGCACAAGTGAAATACACGTGTGTAGATTTGGGGGAGGGCTAAAATTAGCATGTTAAGAAAGTTAGGTAAGCATTGGTTGGGATCCCCGCATCCAAAACGCGAGTTTGGCGCATCTCTAAACGTGCGAGAACTTACTAGAGAAAAGAAAGTTGATATTGGCGAGAATATCCAACCCAAACACTCTGCAAATCGATAGTTTTCCATAAGTGAAATACACGTGTGGAGACTTTTGGAGAGGGCTGTAAGTAATATGTTTAAAAGTTAGGTAAGCATTGGCTGGGAACCCTGCACCTAAAACGCGAGTGTGGCGCATCTGTAAACGCGCGAGAACTTACTAGATAAAAGACGGTTGGTATGGGCGAGAATCGCCAACCCAAACACTGTGGAAATCGATAGTTTTCCACAAGTGAAATACACGTGTGTAGATTTGGAAGAGGGCTAAAAGTAGGGGCCTTAAAAAGTTAGGTAAGCGCATTTTGGGATCCCCGCACCTAAAACGCGAGTGTGGCGCATCTCTAAGCGCGCGAGAACGTACTAGAGAGAGGAAAGTTGATATGGGCGAGAATCTCCAACCCAAACACTGTGGAAATCGATAGTTTTCCACAGGTGAAATACACGTGTGTAGATTTGGCATCTTTAAAAGTTAGGTAAAGACTGGTTGGAATCCCTGCACCTAAAATGCGAGTGTGGCGCATCTCTAAGCGCTCGAGAACTTACGAGAGAAAAGAAAGTTGATATGGGCGAGAATCCCTCACCCCATGAGGGGACGCAAATGACTTCTACTGTAAGAATGTCTTCCTGGCGTTTTTTTGTTTTTGTTTTAATTCTATGAGAACCGGGCTGTATTCCTCTAAGGCTGTGGGTGTAATTCGTAAAAATTCTGTGTTTTTATAAATCGTTTAGAAATTCTTCCGTACAGTTCAAATTAATGTTGCTGACACATGGGTGGGCACTTTATATGTAGACCGTGATGTAAGATACCTTAAAATATTTTTGCTGTTCATGATGCACCGCTACGTTAGTCTGCTTTATAAATATTTAACTGCTCCGGTCGAGTTTTTAATTTCAATATGATTAAGCGTTCTTTTTATGCGTCCCTGTTAAAAATGATGCAAAGTTGTCAATTTTAGTAATTTCAATTTGAAGAAAAGGTTCTGTTAGTACCTTCTTGTCACTTGATGAAGATTTTGCGGGGTTTGTTTTACCAGAGCGCTTCATGACGCCTCCTGGAATGAACTATACCTTCCCTAGTTGAATCGTCATCAGTTTAGCGTGCGTTATTCAGTTTGTTGATTGGAAAAATAATTATACTTTTGAACCTTAGTTCCTCTATTTTCAGGGGATGGGGGATGGGCTCACGTCTTTCGGAGGTCGTTACTTACGGACTTTTACGATTCGTTGCGTGTACGAGCCATTGGCCAAGCGATTGGCCAAGCCATTGGTAGCCGTGCATGGTCACCTAAAGCACTGACAATCTATCTTAGCTCCATGTACTAAGTTTCTTCTCGCGCTTTTTTTTTTTTTTTTTTTTTTTTTTTTGCCCTCGGCTATGTAATTGTGCGGTATTTTCTACACAATAACTTCAATTGCGGAGCATGATAATACTGCACGTGGCTCCCACTGTCAACGACATACTCAGACAAGTATTCCAGATCCTCTGGGTTTTTATTCCTTGAGATCTGTTTTAGATTGATTAATCAAACGTTCCTTTACGCCCGGACAAGCATCTCGATGCAAGCTCAGAGTTTATTGTGATGGCTTTCATTGGGTAAACAAAACATTTACGTCTGCTCGCCGCGCTCAACATCCATTCGTAGGCACTTTGGTATCTTTAAGTTCAGTACGTAGATCTGGTTCAGGGGGAGAAGCAGAGGAAGGTTCATGTTTTGTAATTCGTTCATCATTGCGGGATTACTTGATTTATCGGTATCCCCCGGTTTTGTCCGTCATTTTTTTTCTGCCCAAGTCTTTCTTCACGTGTGTTTAGACGTTATCCGATATATAATGACCTTGTTTTGTTCCAGATTATTGGCGTCGGTGGAGTCCGCCATCATTTGAAAGCATCGGGAATGACTCGTGACTTCATTTTAAAGCTTGTCTCATATTTCATCGGCCCTTTCTGGTTTATTTTTTATTTAATATGATCGACATGCCACTGAAACAGATTATGACGCCTTCCCAGGCCGGAAGACGAAGAACCCTAGTGAGAGTATGTACGGAATGCTAGGAACATTTCCTGCCATTTTTCTGCGGTACCTACAGTAGAAACCCCGTGCGTCCCGTCATGAAGCTCATATCGTTTAAATTTCCCTTTGTTATCTAACTTAGTGACTTTAAGGAAAGCATGGACAGTTTCCCTGCTTTACCTCGGGCAGCTGACCAGATCACTGTATGACACGAGAAAACAATCTGAAATATTAATTATGCGCAAGCTTCTTCTGTCCGCCCAGAATTCTCAGAAGTTGTATCGCTTGTGGTTGAGACTTTTCTTCGGACAGCGTTGTTTCAATCAGGTGTTCACACAATCTTACGAGTGAAGCATGCGATCAAAGAACTGCATTTGAAACTGCATGTTTTTCAACTTTTGACGTTCACTTTTTAAAATATCCAAGAGAAACCACCATCACCTTTCAGTCCTGGACAAGAAAATAGGATCAGGATCATAATCTCTTGTCCTGGATTAGTGTCAATCGGCTTTCGGGCAGCCCACCCTCGAAATCTCGCACGCTACGCGACTAAATAGTCCAAAATTTCGAGGTCGACTATTGCACTGTTGTGACAGAGCAAGACATTGTATAGAGAAGCTACACGAGACAATGCTTTCCTTTCCTGTATTTCAAATTGTCGCCCTTTCTTTAGTGCAAATCTCTGAACAAAAACAAATATTTCCTAATACTGTTGGAATTAATTGCAGGAACAACGGAAATAATGTATCACGAGAGCCTTGGCACTAGAAAAAAATTGGAAGTACTCCTTTTGGCAAGCGAATGGGGGTCATTAAAGGGGGGACTATCCACTATGAACAGAAAAATAGCTCTATACCTGGCCAAACACCCAGAAGTGGCAGTCAGTTTCCTTGTTCCAAAATGCAGCGAAGAGGGCAAGAGAAGGGCTGGTAACCATAATGTTACTGTCATCGAAACACAGCGGCGGCCTGGTTACGAGCCAATCGACTGCTTGAGTTTCCCACCGAGAGATCTCGTTATTGACATAATTATTGGTCATGGCGTAAGGCTTGGGAAACAAGCTCAGGTAAATAGGGAAACCCATCAGTGTACATGGGTGCAAGTTGTGCACACTGCCCCAGAAGAGCTCGCGATGTACAAAACCTACCCTGATGCTATAGCTAAAGGTGCAGAGAAACACTTGACTGAAGTTGCACTGTGTGAAATGGCTGATCTTGTAGTCGCAGTTGGTCCCAAACTATGCGAAGTCTACTCGGCATGCCTCAACTCGAGCGGAAAAACTGTCTTTAATCTTACACCAGGAATCTTTACTGAGTTTTCGGATTTGAAGCAGTCCACACAGGGTGGTACTAAATTTCGAGTTCTGGTCTTTGGCCGTGGTGACTCGGAAGATTTCGAGCTCAAAGGATTCGACATTGCTGCTCAAGCTGTCGCTGCGCTGAGCGACAGAAGTTATCATGTCATCTTTGTTGGTGCTCCCAGTGGAAGAGAAGGGCAATTAACTGAGAAGTTACTTGAGCAAGGTCTTCATCGAAGTCAGCTGACCGTGAGAAAATACTTAGAAAATCGTGAAAATCTTGCCAAATTGTTCTGTGAGGCGAATCTTGCCATTATCCCATCAAGAACAGAAGGATTTGGTTTGACTGCCCTGGAAGCCTTATCAGCCTGTCTGCCTTTCCTGGTCAGCCAAAACCCTAGATTTGGGGAGGCCTTGGCTAAGGTGCCAAATGGTTCATCATGTGTGGTGGACTCTGAGGATCCACAGGATTGGGCTAAGGCCATCAAGAATGTTCGGCTGAAAAAAAGCCAAACTCGACTGGAGGAGTGCCAAGCAGTGCGAAGGCATTATGATGAGATGTACAGCTGGAATAAACAGTGCAATAATCTCGTGGAACAGATGATTTCCATAGTTCAGGATAGGTATTTAACAGGCCTTTCAGTATACTTTTAGGTTAGGGTTCGATACAGGCAAACGTGGACTCAGTGCATCAACGCGTCGTCGTCTGTCGGAATATCACCGCCAACATGGCATGTAGAATGTAGAAAAAAAAAAACAGAGAAACAATAAAAGGCCAATCGGCTAGCAAGCTCCTGCTGCACAATTTTGTATTGTAAACAAGTGTAACCTTTTGTATCAATTGACAAAGCGCATTCGTATGACAAAAATTATTTCAGGCCGCTTACATGCAATGACTCGAAAAATTCGTAAAATTAGAGTTCAATTTCTTGCATTATACGCTTGGAATACAACCCATATATTCAATTGTATGTAAAATAACTTGACTGTAAAAGAGGTTTAATTTTACTGCAGTAGAAACCGCGCCATTAATTTTTTCTCTTTACGCAGAAAAGTCAAAGGTGACGGTGGAATTCATGCTGAAAGATAAGATGTCATTAACGCCTGCTTATGATCAGTCCAAGAACGATGCAGGCCTTGGAATGTCGCCCCAACTCCTTGACCGAGCATACGAAAGGTAACTCAATCACTATGGTCACTAGCTCTACCACTCTCGATTAATCGTCAGATTCCATCCAGAAAACAAGGGTTGGTTTTGTATGCTTTTACTGTAAACCTTTCTTCTTTGTATGTCCTGACTAGTGGCATCCCTGCGGGCATTGGCTAATGTGGTTATTGGCATCTCTGTGTGTTCATTCCTTTATTTCTCCTGTGTTGGCTGCATTGGATTGCAGCGAGGAAAACAACAACAACAACATCATCATTCATAATCATTGGTACTGCACTGCCTTACAGTTAGAAATATCATTTTGAGGGTGATATATTAGGCTGTTTGACTGGTTGACGTGAATCTAATCACGGTGTACGGTCTGTGTTTTACATGATTGCCGTGTGGGAATCCGATAATCCAGATATTTAGTTTGATTTTTCGGTAAAATCTAACTAATGTCCTTTTTTCTCAGCTGAAGAGATGAAAGACGACTTTGCTGTAAAATATTCCCCGAAACATCAACGACGAGCTGGTGTTAAAATCCCGGATAAATGGCGACAACTTATTCCTCCAGACCAGACTTTGATTCTTAAAACATGCGTTTTGGATGGAAAGGTGCGCCTTGATCCCAACTTCGTGGAGTACTCTTATCCAAACTGGACAGTGCCTCGGTACATCATTAGGAATGTTGAGCGGGAGTACAAGCTGACTCAATATGGAGATCCGTTCATTACCTCGGACGAAAGCGGGAAGTTGAGGCACACAGTAGATGTTCCTATTCCAGCTGAAGAGAAAATACCGAGTGGCCTTGTCGATTGTGACCCCAAGGAAAGAGTTGTCTTCGCTGGAATGGCTGCAAATAGGTGGAAACGTCAAAATAGTCGCCCCTTAATCCCGGAAAGATGGCGAGGATTACTTGCTCCTAATGAGACTTTAATGCTCAAAACTTGTATTTCCTCCACGAAGGTATCTCTTGATGCAAACGACATTGAATATCGTCACCCGAACTGGACGATACCGCGATATGTCATTGAAAATGTTGAACGGGAAAACCGTTACACTGATCACGCAGAACTCTTCATTATCTCTGACGCGAACGGCCAGCTGCAACATGTTGTAGATCATATTGTAGGTGAGGTAGAGTGTTCGGCGCCTCCCTACGCAAGTTAATACTGAAACACAAGTGCAGTGGTTCAAATATGTCAAACACGCAACCAACTGCATCTTCTTGAGAACTAACGTCATAGTGTCAAGACTTCCAAGCCTTAGTGGCTGTTTTTATGTCGGAAAATTTACAAGCTCTATATAAATTGGATTATTTATAGAATCCATATGATTAATTTAATTTTACCGAATAAATGTAGACCGCAAGGTTGGTGGATAAAGCAGTCATTTTTCTTCACCAAGTTATATTACGAGGATCTGAGTATTAACCCTGTTCAAAACGAGGTGGGGGGAGGCCCTAAAACGATATTTACCTTTCAAATAAAACGCTAGTGCTACCAAGGTTTCTGTCAATTAAATGGAAAGAATTCGGTATGTTGACCACTGTTTACAGAACGTAATGTTCCTATGGCGACCATATTTTAACGTAGCATGTTTTTCTAAGCTTTGGTTTTACCAGTTTTTTAACTTTTATATTTTTGATCCTTTTAGTATCCGTTGATTTATTTTGATAATTTTCATTTCTTGGAAAAGTCAGTTGATGTTGTGTGGCGCGTCCTACCTCCTTTGATATTTCCTAAAGCACACGCTATTGAAACTATTCACATTAAACTTTTTCTTTACACTTGCTTCTTCCCAGTGCAAGAATGTGACAGTATTAATCGCAATATTGTGCAATGCATAGTCCCACAACGTCACCACCTTTGAATGACAACAGTTCTATTTCCGCGAGCTGCTGTCGCCACGTTAGTGTCAGGTGTTAAACAAAACCGTTTTTTCGAGAGCTTCTTTCACTTCTTTCGGAGGCCGCCACCCAGTGGTTCTCGTCAACACATCATCAGGGTCATATGAGAGCTTCCCATAGCGTAGTCGAATTTCCAGAAGCAATTAATCGTCCGGGTAACTAAGTGTTACACTTTTTTCCAAGTGAGACTCATTTTTCCAAGTGTGACCCAATTTTCCAAAGGTGACCTATTTTGCAAGTGTGACCCACTTTTCTAAACGTGACCACTTTTTACAATGTGACCCTTTTTTAAAGTGTGTCCTCCTTTTTTACTAAGTGTGACACATTTTTATGTGTGTGACCTTTTCTCCGAGTGTGACCCATTTTTACAAGTGTCACCCATTTTTTCCAGTTTGCCCCATTTTTCCAAGCGTGACCCAATTAAACAAGTGTTACCGTTTTTACAAGTTTGACCCTTTTTTCAAGTGCGTCCTCTTTTTTCAAAGTGTAACCCATTTTACCAAGTATGACTTATTTTTCCAAGTGTTACCCATTTTTTAAGAGTGACATTTTTTCCTAGTGTGACTCTTTTTTCCACGAGTGACCCGTTTTTCCAAGTGTCACCCAATTTTCCAAATGTGACCTATTTTTCCGAGTGTGACCCATTTTTCCAAGAGTAACTCTTTTTCCAAAGTGTTACCCATTTTTCCAAGTGTGAGCCATTTCTTCAAGTGTGATACTTTTTCCAAGGGTGCTCCATTCTTCCAAGTGTTACCCTTATTTCCAAGGGTGTCCCAGCTTTTTCCAAGTAAGACCAATTTTTCCAAATGTGACCTACTTTTTGAGTTTGAACCTTATTTCCAAGTTTGTCCACTTTTTTTCAGCGTAAACCATTTTCTCTAAGTGTGTCCTATTTTTTCAAGTGTGATCCATTTTTACAAGTGTGACCCTTTTTTCCAAGTGTGACCCATTTTTTCAAGTGTGACCCATTTTTCCAAGTGTGACCCATTTTTCCAAATGTACCATTTTTCCAAGTGTGACACATTTTTCCAAGTGTGTACCATTTTTATAAAAGTGACCCATTTTTATAAGTGTGATCCATTTTTCAAAGCTTGACCCATTTTTATCAATGTGAACTTTTTTCCAGTTGTGACCCATTTTTCTAAGTGTGATTTTTGTTTTCACGTGTGAACCGCTTTTTTCCAAGTGTGAGGTATTTTTTCAAGTGTGACCCACTTTTCTAATTGTGACCCATTTTTAAAGGATTACCTATTTTTCCAAGTAATTTCATCAAGTTTGACCCATTTTATCAAGTGTAACCCATTTTTACAAGTGTGACTCTTTTTTCAAGTGTGTCCTCATTTTTTACCAAGTGTGAACACTTTTACCAAGTGTGACCCTATTTTAAAAAAGTTACCTATTTTCCAAATGTGACCCGTTTTTACAAGTGTGAAACTTTTTCCAGCTGTGACCCAATTTTCCAAGTATGACTCTTTTTTGGAAGTCTGGCCCTTTTTTTCAGGTGTGTCTCCCTTTTTTCCAACTGTGACCCATTTTTTTAAATGTGACCCATTATTACATGGGTGACCCTTTTTTCCAAGTGTGACCCATTTTTTTGAAGTGTAACTCAGTTTTCCAAGTGTGACCCATTTTTCCAAGTGTGACCCATTTTTCCAAGTGTGACCTATTTTTCCAAGTGTGGCCTATTTCATCGGGTAGAATGCCTGGACATTATTAATTATTCATGACCGGCGAAGCGGCAAATTTGAATGTTTGCGTGTCGTGAAATGCCCTGATTAAGAGAAGAAAGGGTCCAAATTGGCCCAATAGCGTTGATAAAACTTACTGTTCTGGTTTCCAGGAGTTAAAACTTCAACTTTCACGCGCGGCTTTTTGAAGAAGAACGTTGAATCTTCAATTTAAGCCGTTAAGTAAGTTGATATATGAGGTATAAGGAGTAGCTTTTTGCTCTTGAAAATGGGCAAAAATTGGCCATTTTTTTGTATGGGGACCGTTTTCAGAAGCAATTTTCAGACCATCTAAACCGGCCTTCCTAATTTTCACGCACGGCAAATGAAAGATGGCTTTTTACTGAAACAAAACCCGTTTCAAATTTGAAAATCGGTCCACAGGAACCTGTAGCTTTTTGAGTTTGAAAACTTCTTGTTGGAGTTGCATTTGAAAATGGCGCGTCTTCGATGGAAGAGCTATTGTCTTAAGCACACGTCTGTATAACAATGGCTGTCAAAACTAAACAATACCCATTCAAGAAAACCACTTGACTGTAACTGAAATATTCATTACCGCGAATTTCAAAAGTATGCTGTCGGCGCAGCTGATTCATTCGAAAACCTGTTGCTCAATGAACATGGAAAGCGAAATCGTAAGTGATCGGGAGCTCTTTTCAGAGCTCTTCGAAACCCCGATCCATCCCCTGCTGATCAACATAGTACCTCCGTTCGTCAATGAAAGCAATGGCATATTTCAATTTCAACTGAATGGCGAAGCTCTTTGGAGATGGAGAGAAGTTTGTAGACAGCCGAACACAGTGTTTGCGCTTCTGCAATTAAGTATTCTGCCTCTTGGCTATCGATTGACAGAATCTGCTGGAGAGCGCGTAGGAAAAGCGTTGGCCGAAAGCATCAGGCGGTTTTGGAGAAAGACGCAACACGTTATTTTTATTCCTAGCAAAGTTTTAGGGGATTTCAAGGCGAATAAAGTAAGGTAAACATCGCCAATTACTGAAAAACTTCAAAGAGGCCAGCGAGTTATTGTGTGACAACAACAGCGTGAAGACTCGTGTCAATCGGTCAGATTTTTTTGAGAAACTCGGCTTTCAAGACCAGATCTTTAGCAAAGAAACAATTATTTTTATTCCTAGCAAAGTTTTAGGGGATTTCAAGGCGAATAAAGTAAGGTAAACATCGCCAATTACTGAAAAACTTCAAAGAGGCCAGCGAGTTATTGTGTGACAACAACAGCGTGAAGACTCGTGTCAATCGGTCAGATTTTTTTGAGAAACTCGGCTTTCAAGCCCAGATCTTTAGCAAAGAAACAATTATTTTTATTCCTAGCAAAGTTTTAGGGCATTTCAAGGCGAATAAAGTAAGGTAAACATCGCCAATTACTGAAAAACTTCAAAGAGGCGAGCAAGTTATTGTCAACAACAGCGTGAAGACTCGTGTCAATCGGTCAGATTTTTTTGAGAAACTCGGCTTTCAAGCCCAGATCTTTAGCAAAGAAACAATTTTTTTTATTCCTTGCAAAGTTTTAGGGGATTTCAAGGCGAATAAAGTAAGGTAAACATCGCCAATTACTGAAAAACTTCAAAGAGGCCAGCGAGTTATTATGTGACAACAACAGCGTGAAGACTGGTGTCATCAGTCAGATATTTTTGAGAAGCTCGGCTTTCAAGACCAGATCTTTAGCAAAGAAACAATTCTTTTTATTCCTTGCAAAGTTTTAGGGGATTTCAAGGCGAATAAAGTAAGGGAAACATCGCCAATAACTGAAAAATTTCGCAGAGGCGAACGAGTTATTGTGTGACAACAATCTTCGAAGTTTTTGTCACAGAATAATTCGCTCGCGTGAAGATAAGAGTGTTATTCCGTGGATAATTATTCTCCGGAACTTCACACCAAAACCATGCTATACATCTAAAATCTCATTTAGACTATCAGATAGTCTAAATCTGTGCTATTTGGAATGCATGTTTATGTGGTACGAACATGTACGAACGTGTATGTAGGTGGTACGAAAATGGGTGGTACGAAAAGACGTTGGTACGAAAAACCCGGATACATGTAATGGCCTATGGTAAAAATCGGATGCAAATATCCATTACAAGTCCAACGCTTGAAATAGCCAGCTTGAAATACGCGATATCGGAAACAATAGAATAAAGAATAACTTTCGAGGCCTTTGTTTCTTAGCCCCGCCTTGACAAGTTAATGAGCTAAGGCAGTATTCCCTTCGGAGGAAAGCGTACGTGATCTTTGACCAATCAGAGCGTCCCTGTTTACGCTTCGCTGCTAATATTACAGACCTATAATTTTTATTCGACTGCAAGTAAATGTCCCGAGAACAATAGGCATTCTACGCGATGTTTCAAAGTTTGACCCATTTTTCCAAGTGTGACCCACTTATCCAAGTGTGACCCATTTTTCCAAGTGTGATGCTTTTCTCAAGTGTGTCCCCTTTTTTAAAGTGTGACCAATTTTTCCAATTCTAACCGTTTTTACAAGTGTGACCCATTCTCCAAGTCTATAAGTTCAAATTGGATTGCACGCGAGAACAGATTAAAATCTGCCACAGTCAGTGTATACATCGCTCGTGTCAAAGCTCATTTGCATAACCCTTGCAGCTGGTGAAAATACTTCTTCGACCGTTTAGATACGTTTGTTGACCTTCTGAGTAGTGGCAAAGAGCTTGCTTTAATACTTGTATACACTGTAGATTCAGTTTTGAGGTGAGGGTTGCGTTAAAGTTGATCAATTCTCAAGATTTGCGACGCAGTCCAAAAGTAAATAACGGCGGTCTGCACAAATATTTCACCATAGCCATCGTCCTGATAAGTTCCTTCAATAAATTCTGCCGCAGAAGTAACACTAGGAAGAAAGAAAAAAGAAAATAATAATAATAAAAAAAGAAGTAGCACTAGGAGAAGACGAAAGTCTTAAGTTTCCATTTACTGTTTAATGGCAATTTAATCCTGTACTACTGCCACGACTACTGGGAGCTTGAGGGCTATATGCCCGAATTTGAAAAACAACAACAACGAACACTTGCTAGCCTGCGTAGCTTGGCGGCTTAAGCAATTTTTTAAAGCAATTTGAGCGCGAGCGCACAAAGCGGCGAAGCTGCGAGGAACCGCTTTCCTGGATTACCCGCATTTTTTTTTATTGCCGCCCCCTATTACATATTTTGACAACCCGATGACAGGTTTTGTGAATCGTATTAACACAGCTATAAATCAGAGCATAGATCGTAATAAGAAACTACCAGTCAACTTGTCAGAGAAAAGTCACTATGATACTGTAGAGTCTATCAAAACAATCATCTGATCGTGTGTGCCATGCCTGTGCGCGCAAAATGAGAAACGCTTTTGAACTTCATAATTTCATCTACTCGAGCCTGCAGATAGTGAAGCAAGCCGCGATCGAAGTCCTCAAACAAGAAAAGGACATAAAACATCAGACGATAGTTCCATTGCTGTGAAGTTCAGCGATGATATTTCTGAAATTTGGTCGTCGATTATACTCTTTAACAGCGAAACAACAACGATACTGGTTCTCGTAGACGGCAATTCTTCTCTTGTGAGCGCAAACAGAGAAACACGGTAAAAATCATGCTTTGCCTGTTGGGAAAACGGCCATCACATCTCTCCCATGAGGCAAATTGTTTACGGCTGTTTCTTGCTCGTGTTTGGCAGTTAACAATTTCGCGATATTCGCGAAGAATTTTCAGGCGCGATAACGCTTTCGACAACGCTTTCTCAATTATTTTCTGTTTACACGCCAAAGATCTGCGTTGTAATCAATGTTAGGGGTGGCGAATGGTCCCTCAAAAGCTCTGGGTCTCGTAAAATTTTAGTCGAATTTCACGGGTCTCGCAGTCTCGTTTTTTTAGTGGTTATGTGCGTCTCGCAGTCTCGAGTTTTCTATGAAGCTGTCTCGGAGTCTTGATTTTTCGCAACGCTAGGTGTCTCGAAGTCCCAATTCGTTCGTTTATCTATTTTTATAAATGACGTCTTCTCCTCACTTGATATGGAATCTCAATGAATTTCAATGAAGCAACTTACAAATTTTCCGAGAAAAAGTTAATCCTAACTTCTCCTAATTGTCTTAATTCCACAAAAAGGTACAAAACCTACCGCAGCGTCCGTTTTGGGGCCAGAAAAACAGTTATTTTTCTCTAGGATATCATAACGCAGTGTGTTATAATCGAATTTCGAGTTCCAGTCAGTTCCAAGAAGCTGGCTCAAGGCTGTACAAGCTCAATCTAGCTCTCAACTAAATCTGGGGCTCGAATTTTAAGAGTCTGAACGTCTCCCGCTCGCACTCAAAACGCTTTGAAGTCTCGGTCTCGTGATCTAAAAAGTCAAAATGTCTCGGGCTCGCAAAGCAAAACGCTTGTCTCGCCGTCTCGCAAAGTCTCGCTTTTACCATTTGCCACCCCTAGTGTTGTTCCTTGGAGCTGTCCCTTGGGAGATTAGCGAAAATTTTGATTGATGTGTTAACCTTTTGATCCAATGGCAATGGCCCGTGCGCCAGCGTACTGGACTAACAAAAAATGCCGGTCATCCGTACAGACAATTTCACAGTTGTCTCTCTCCCAGGTTCCTCGCGGCTTAGGCTCTCGTTACGGCGTCTTCGGCGCTCGTTATCACGGCTTTCTTAGCGCGTTCGAATTGCTTAAAAACCGCCAAGCTAGACAGGCTAACACTTGCCAGTTGATCGCTTGGAAGTGCATTCGTCAAATGAACCTGAATGAGCACGACACGCTTGGATGGAACTATGTTTTGCGATGAATGGGCTTTACTTCTGTGTCATGGTTGATGCTTGTCTTTTAGTATCGGCGCTTGCACAGTGCAAAAATGAACTTCGGGATCCGTTTAATCAACGGAAAGCTGCACCAGCCTCGTAACAATATCACACAAGTTGCAACGTGACTACTTACGTATACTAGCTACTCAGTGGAGGGGCCGGGGGCAAATCCCTTGCCCCGCGCGCGCCGATCATTTTTGATTTGGCAAGGTTTTCTCATTTCAATATTGAAATTGAAAAATCCACCCATTGATTTAATATTTTGGACTAGTGTAATCTTATCAGTATGACCGAACGACGGCAATCATTACACCTTTTCAATATTTTATCTACTTTTAATTCCTCAGAAAATAAAACGAGTTGCTAATATGTGACCAGGGCAGAGGAAGCGGATATGGACCTGAAATTCACTTTTTTCTTTCCCGTTATTAGCCGTTCGTTTTTCATAGACAACACAATGGTCAACCCATGAATAAAATGACTAAAATCATAAGATGGGGCCAAGAAACCTTCCATAAAAAGTCCATATCGAAGCTGAGAGGACGATTTCTCACTTTGTTTCTCATAGGACTAGTGCCTTTCCCTTTTTTCCTGACAACACCAGAATTATTGGCCTTAAAAATAGTTCGTCTTTGATTTCTTCGGCTCAAGAAACATATATTTAAGTAACGGGACATGCACTCTTACCGGTATGGGACTCAAGGGAGGGTGTGGACCGTGAACGTAATCGTCCTAAAATGCGATAGGCGTTATATTTAAGGTGTTATATGTCGCATCCGGCATACATTAGTGTTATATGGTGTCTGCAAAAATCATAATAGCTGGGAGAAAAATACATTTTTGATAACACTTCTACATATATCATGTATCACGAGCATTAACATAGCTGAATTGGAAGTGGTGTTAATACAGACTTATATTCTTAGCCATCACTAAACCTAGCAGCAATTAAACAAAAGATGCAACTGAATCCTTTCGCCTGTACCCGTAGTTCAGCACTCACCACTGGCCGTACATTTTTTTTTTACAACAGAAAAGGCTTAGTGAACGTTACACTGTAAGTGACTTTTCGAAGCTGCACTGAGATTGACAAGCCACTGAATCTATTTATAACTTGAGCATTCTTTCACCATGTCCTTTAGCTTGTTCATTATAGGGGAATTTCGCTCTCTGGCTTTGAGGGAAGTTCAAAATGATCTCACATGGCCTTGAGCATCGTAACAACGAATCCCATGGTCGGAGCTTATCGCTCAAAATCAAGGGCCCCTGCTGTTGAAAGAAATTGATAATTATACGCTATTTATGACCAAAACGGCTGAAAACACCTACCTTTGGGGCCGCATATGGCCCATATAAGGGAGTACCTCCAAGCACCCCCCTTGAGTCTCATACTGGTGAGAGTGTATGTCCAATCACTTAACTATATGTTTCGCGAGCCGGGGAAATCAAAGACAAACTATTTTTATAGCCAATAATGCTGATTTCGTCAGAAAAAAAGGGAAGGGTACTTTAAACACAAAGTGAGAAATCGTCCTCTCAGCATCTGCACGCGCTTCGAACATGTGGACTTTTCTTGGCCCCATTTTTTGTTTTTCTTCCATTGTGTTCTCTATGAAAAACGAACGGCCGAAAACGGGAAAGAAAAAAAATAATTTCAGGTCCATATCCGCTTCTTCTGCCCTCATATATTGGCAACTCCTTATATTTTATGAGGAAAAGTAGATAAAAATTGAAAAGGTGCAATAATTGTCGTCGTTCGGTCATACTGATAAGATTGCACTAGTCCAAAAAATGAAATCAGTGGGTGGCTTTTTCAATTATATTTCAATATTGAAATGACAAAACCTTGCCAAATCTGATGATCGGCGCGCGCAGGGCAGGGGATTTGCCCCCGGCCCCTCCACTGAGTAGCTGGTAATTGGTCGCGCTACAGCTTGTGTGACATTGTGTGAAGCTGGTGCAGCTCTTTGTTGTGTAAACGGATCCCGAAGTTTTTCACGGGCAACTTACCTCGTTTCCATTGGTAACAATATCAACGGCCGATGGTCGCCTGTCGCGTCGCCTACAATTTCGCGCGCTTTGCTGCCAATGACGTCAAAGGCCAACAAGCTGCCAATGGATACGGAACCAGTTGCTCGTGACAACAACACGACTTTTACGTTAAAACTTGGTAACCAAACTTTCGTCCCGCCTTACTCAACTGATAATCGTAGTAAGAAATTTACGATGATGTGCTTTTTAGCCATCATTTAGACCCAGCTTTTGAGATTTTCTCCCTCAAATTTAGGTAATTTTAGTAGGTAAACAAAGGCCTCAGGGTAGTTTGTCTTCCAGCCTCGCTGGTAAGCTTAGAATTTTCTGAAAAGTTTCCATAGTAATGAATGTACCTTGGAATTGGTATGAAAACGAAATTCCTTGAGCTGCATTTAAGGGGACGTAGCACGCTTCACAAAATCGGTGAATTTTACCTTTCTGATCACGGTCGGCAACCTCAGCTCGGCCAAAATTTAATTTTGGGCCTTAGCAAAGCAAACATAAGGAATTGGAATATAATAAATTGCTTTTTTAGATATATCTGCCAAACCCTTTTCACTGGCAAAAATGAAGGAAAATCATTTTTGGTCCCGAAGTCGAGTGAACTGCTTTTAGCGGGACTTCCACTTAAAAGGTACTCGTTTGACATGGTGAGAAAATGTGTAACAAAGTGTAAAAGGTTGACGCGTGTTTTACGTGTCTTTTGGGGCTAAACTAGCCCAGCGAGCAGAGGTACTCCGTGCCAGTTAACAACCAACAACAAGTTTAACTAGAAAGGTTTATTCTAAATAAATCTTACTTCAATTCCGGCTCCTTTCCTCTTCAGGATTTCACATTCAGTTATCCTTTCATCCAAAATTCTCCACATCTGATAGTTTTCTTTCTCATCTTACAGTTGCTGAATTTTGAACGTTTAATTATATCACACTGTTTCTGTTGCAGTACCCATGTTTTTTTGTTTCACTAAGGTTAAAAGTAAACTTAAAATAATTCAATACAGCTTTCACTGGCAAGTAATAACACCAAGTGTTACTAGAAACTATTTACCGCTAAGAAAACTAAGTTTAACCGAGTAAGCACATAGTAAAATCGCGACTCAATTCTTAACTGTACCACAATACTGTAACTGGAGAGACAACGCCCAAGTTAGCATAAATATCCTGAACTAAAATGGATTGCTGTATCTAAAAGATACATCAGGAATTTATTTCCTTGAGCTCTTCAGCTGATGAATTTCCTGCATGGCAGTTGGAAAATCAACTAAAAGCATATTCATAATTATAAGTGTCAAAGCAGACCCACGATGTCCCAAAATGAACGAAGCAAAATGCATTCGTTCCATTATCAGCAATCACAGATCACGCGGAAAATCACGAAACTTCATAAAGGCTTTCCCCTAAAAATCTTAAATGTCCACAGATGGGGCCCCTATGCCTCAGTCGGGTACAGTAGCTACATAAATATTGCTTTTTTTGTAAGTATTACTTAAGATACAAAATCAATTGCATGTAACACTATTTTATCTTTATGGAAAGTGTTTGATATGTTTGATAATGAAAGAAGTTTCTAGAAGTTTTTATGGCGCTAATTGCTAAAATCTCATTTTCAATATTTTCTTGTTATTGCGTTATTTACTGTAAATTTCTTTGTTAAAGTTGCCCTTTCGCGGCGTTTTTATGATACCACGCCAAGTACCATTTTTTTGCCGATCTAAATTTAGATTTTAAATTTAGCCATTTTTTGTTCCGTCGAAATCAGTAAAATAAGTCGAAAAATAAAAATTCCCTAAAACTGCTATTATGTGAATGTTACCATTCAAATTGTGAAGCAATTTGACTTTTTTTCAATAAAATAGTAGCTGTCATAATAGTTACTTTTTAGATGTTTATAAAAGGCGGTCATCATCATCATCATCGTCGTCGTCGTCGTCGTCGTCGTTGTCGTCGTCGTCGTCGTCGTCGTCGTCGTCGTCGTACGGTCATCATCAGTGGTACACTGATGATGACCGTACGGTCAAAAACGTTTTGGTTTTTAAAATTTAGTAACTTTTAGCCCTTTATAAACAAAATAATAGCTGTTTGAATATATCTTTTTGTCTATTAGTGGGTAATTCTTAAGTCATGGGTTGTGAATACCCCTTCGAAACTGTTGTGAGAGCTCTCAAACCGTCATCGTCGCCGTTTGCCTGACAGAAAAATGTGATTGAATTTTTAATGTCCCGTTGCTGCATTTAAATGCTTATTGTAATATGTTTTTTTCCTTCTTTTTTGTTAGTCTGTTTGTCGGTTTGGTTTGTTTGCCTGTTTGTTTGCTTGTTTGTTTGTCTGTTTGGTTGTTTTGCTTAAGGCTACTGCAATATTTCACCCAAAAATGTATTTAACATTCCTAAACAATTGAATCAAATAGCATCTAATTACTCATGGCGAGACCAAACGAACGCGATATGCCGAAAAAGCATTCCTAATACAGTATGACTAGGTATTTAAAGTGCCCAAATTCGGCCAAGTGAGAATGATATTGTACCCACATATATCAGGTCAGTGACTTGATATCACGGGAGATCAGGACAATAGACACGGCTTCTGATTGGCTCATTACGAATAAGGGTACGGTAAATACCACAAATAATTTTAAAATATGCTCCTACAAACGGATGGTCCGTTAAAGTTCTGACATGGAGCCACACTACAGGTAGTCAGTTTTACGAGTCATCGAGAAATGGAAGTATTCCCAAGGGGTTATTTGTGTCCCAAGCACTGAAGTTACGAGCTTGAAACGCCGTCTATCACACACATGCAGAGATTGACGACAAGAAAAAAACGGTCAGCCAAATTCATCTGAACTGCCCGCTGAAGGAAATCTGCTTACATTGTAACTTCGCTTGAAAAACGCTATTCTCCAGATCTTGCTCCTCGCTTTGTGGATTATCCTGACTGTGCGAATAGTGCTTTGGATAAGCGTTGTTCTATTTTTCTAGCACGGTTTAAACATCGTATATGTCTTTGCCTACTTCTTCTTTTTCATTGCGTTTCCTATAGCACTAAGAAATACATATATAAAAATCAAACCAAATAAGGAACCAAGTAAACTAGATAAGTCGTCAGAAATGGATCTATTGACAAGCCTGTCTTCTCTTCTTTGTCCAGCACTTTTGGAGCGACTGGATGAGCCGTCCTGACTTCTTTCTTGAGCACTGATAGAGCAACTGAGTAAACTGCGTTCTCTTCTTCGCTCCACACGGCTATCGCGACCGCATAAACTGTTAGAAGTGCTGGAGTGACTAAACACGCTGTCAGCATCGCTGGCGCCACTAGATAAACTGCCTTTCCTTTTCTGATCGGAATTGCTAGAGAAACTGGATAAGCTGTTGTCTTTTCTTCTGTCAAACCTGTTGGAGCCACTGAATGAGCTGTCCTCTCCTCTTTGTTTGCCACTACTAAAGCGACTGGATAAGCCGGCTGCTCTTCTTCTCTCACCGCTGTTGGAGCTACAGAATAAACTCTCCCCTCTTTTTTCTGAGCCATTGCTGGAGCAGCTGGATAAGCTGTCCTTTCTTCTCCTCCCAACACTGTTTGACCAACTGAATGAACGGTCTACCTTTCTTTCTTCGATACTGCTGGAATACTGACTGGAGAAGCTGTCCTGTCTTCTTCTCCCAACACTGTTGGACCCACTGAATAAACTGGCGTTTCTTCCTTCTTCACTGCTGGAATATTGACTGGATAAACTGTCCTTTCTTCTTCCTCCCTCAAAACTGTTCCGCCCACTGAAGGAGCTGTTCCCTCCTCTTTCTTCACTGCCGGAATACTGACTAGATAAGCTGCTCTCTCTTCTTCTCTTCACGATCTTGGAACCACTCAATGAGCTGTCCTCCCTTCTTTGTTCGATATTGCTGGGGCAGGTTGATAAGCTGTCCACTCTTCTTCCTTCGACACTGGATAGGCTGTCCTCTTTCTGTCTTGCATTGTCGGACCAATTTGATAAACTGTTATCTCTTCTTCTCTCAACGCTGTTAGGACCATTGAATGATGCGTTGCCCCCTCTACTTTGTTCAGCACTGTTGGAGCGACTGAGAAAACTGTCCTCACGGTTTTGTGCACCAACGTTAACACGACTGAGTAAGCTGTCCTCTCTTATTTGGTCAGCACTATCGTCAGAGCGACTGAAGAAGCTGTCCTGGTTTTCTTTTTTAGCATAATTGGAACAACTGTATAGGCTTTCTCCTCTTTGTTCTACAGCAAATTTGCGGCGGATGAATGAGCCTTCCTCTGATCTTTGCTCAATCACGGACTGATCTTCTCGTGTAGGGCTTCTCCGTCTCGATCGCTGTATTGATGTTCTCAGTCGTTTTTCTCCTGGCAGGGAAGCTCTTCCTAACATTTGCTGCGGTATTTGGACTTTACCTAAGAAAAAAAGTAATTTTCTCGCCATTTGTGACTAAAACATGCCCAGCGTGGCAGGTCTGTGCCCTTCGACTCCCCAAAGACATATCGAAGGGGTGTATTCTTTCGATTAGTGCATAAGCATACGCATAAGCTTAGCGACATAGCAGACACAGTGAGATGCTGCTAAGTGTTATTAATTATTAAGTAGCGACTGTTGTTAAGAGAAAAAAAGCGCCATTGTCTCAACATCTTGCTCCCCTTGCGTACGTATGTTGCTTATGCTTATGCTTACGCTTATATGAAATAATGAAAACCTGCCTTTACGGATCGAGTTTTTCCCCTTTGATGTACGGTCCCATCCAAACACGAAAAGCGAGGGCCATTAAAGAAAAAATCAAAAAGCTCTCTGACTTGCTTTTGTGTCTACACGCTCATGCGGGTGCCCACGCGTATCCACATGTCCTGCATCACGCAGGTTAAATTTGAATTTGTAAATTACACATTGTTGTTTAACAATAAAGGGCTTAGCTTCTTGCACCTTAAGATCTTCATTGAACTTCCGACTCACAAACACAGGTTGGATGACGGTTCCTACTCTAAAATGTAGTCTGCAAAGTTGCCGTAGGATCACTCTAACAGTGTTCGTTTTCTCTTGTGACGATGGATAGGGCTGTGGGTCAGATACTTTAGTGTCGAAAACTTTTTGATAGCCATATTAATCAAATGTTGTGGATATCTAAACTTACAGACCACTTCTCTTAGCTGGTCACATTCTTCGTTGAAATGTGACCAATTTAATGGTCAGATACCGCCATTTTCTGAGAACAGTTTTACGTGCTTGCGAAATGTACCGGCAAATATGATTGCCTCATTCATGAGATGCTTTTCATACGCAAATTCAAACCAGAGTAAAATGTACAAACTGACTCAATTTGCGCTAAAGTGTTTGTTTAGGTTCTAATTAGTATGTTAATCTTCATCTCTAGCCTACTTAAATATTCGCTTTTTTATACTTATTTTCTCTTGATAATGGCGTCTTGATGAATCCAAAACGTCGAGTTCATAAATTTCGCATCTCTTTGCTTTATCACATCTCGATTTAATCATAAATTATTTGGGAATGACAACAACCCAACAAATATGGTGAAATATTTCAAACTACTTACCACGAACTAAGGTTTGCATTATTCCCACAAGATCGTTGCACTGCTTCTCCCAGCTGTACTTCTCGGCATAGCGCATGCGTAGTTCTTGACACTCCCTAAGGGATGTTTCCTTGCCTTTTTCTCGCACACCTTTGATGGCCTCAGCCCACTGCTCTGGATCCTCGGAGTCTACAATCCAAGAAGAACCAGAGGGTACCTGCTGCAGGGCTTCTCCAAATCCACTGTTTTGACTAACAAGGAATGGAAGACCAGCAGCTAAGGCTTCCAGGGCTGCCAAACCAAATCCCTCGGTTCTTGAAGGTATAACAGCAAGATTCGCTGTAGATAACAGTGTAGCTAGGTGATCACGGTTTTCAACGTACCCTTTCACGGTCAGTTGACTTCGACTCAGGCCTTGCTTCAGTAACTTCTTTGCCACTCGTGTTTCATTCCCACTTGCACCTACAAAGATGAGATGGTAACTTCTGTCATTCAGTTCCGCGACTGCTTTAGCAGCAATGTCGAATCCTTTAAGCTCAAAATCTTTAGAGTCACCACGCCCAAATACTAGAACACGAAACTTCGTAACTCCTTGCGTAAAAAGCTTCAAAGTAGATAATTCAGTGAAGATGCTTGGCGTAAGATTGAAGACAGTTTTGCCACACGAGCTGAGATAGGCTGAATAGAACTCAAGAAGTTTGGGTCCAACTGCTACGACAAGATCGGCAATTTTGCACAGATTTACTTCAGTCCATTGTTTTTCATCTCCTTTCGATATGGCACCAGAGTAGGTTTTGAACATCGCAAGCTCTTCAGGGGCAGTATGCACAACTTGTACCCACGCACAATGATGGGTCTCCCTTATCACTTGAGCTGGTTTTCCAAGTTTTACGCCATGAACAATGATTATATCAATGTCGAGATCTCTCGGAGGAAAACTTAACCAATCAAGTGGTTCATAACCAAGTCGCTCTTTTGCTTCCACGATTCTAATATTGTGTTTTCCAGCAGCTTTCTTGTCCTCTTCAGTGCATTTAGGAACAAGGAAGGTGACAGACACGTTCGGGTGTTTAGCCAGCTGTATAGCCAGCTCTCTGTTCATGGTCGACAGTCCGCCTTTGGTAGAATTCCATTCGTCTGCCAAGAGCGTAACATATAATAATGTCCCTGTGGACATTGTGTCATGTTACAGAATCTCCTGCAGAAACGGAGACAGATAAACTCGTTAAAATGCGACGGAAGCGTGGCCTTAGTATTCAGTAATTTTTCAACCCATACATAAACCACGTCAGTTACAGTAGGCTTCATGAAACTTAAATAAACTAATACCTCAACCCTGGTGAAAGGAGAAGAGTTAAAGCCCCCACAAAATCCCCCTCCCACCATGCCCCACGTTTTCCTGAGTTAGGGGTGACAGGTGCATAATTACTCGATCTGACAAAGCTCGTGATGGCTGGCAACATCCTCTCTTGTTAGTGTTATACGAAACCCTTTTTTTACGATTTAGATTATCTTGAAAACCATTTCCTGAAATATAATAGCAATTCATTGTATTTTTCGTATTTTAAGGGGCAACCATTTAGCTACACTGAAATCACTTCATGATGAAAAAAAAAAGCAAAACAAAACAAAGAACAGAATCATACAATGTTCCAGAACTAAATTTTGAACGGCACAAGCGAACTGCAACTGTGATGTCTTACATTAATGCTGTCAGAAAATCTAGGATGTGACCAATTAAGAAAAGGTAAGCGTGCAGGGTGCAACTATCGAGTTATGGATACACGCGGGAGGATGCTAAGCACGAAAGAAGCGACTCTAGCTTCTTGAGTGCTTAGCAAACCTCGCAAGTGCATCCTAACTCGATTGTTGGACACTGCACGCTTACCATCTATTTTACAACATTGAGACTTTTGGGATAGTATATATTGAAACTCGTCCGGCCGGCTTACATGAAGTCAAAAGCGTGATAAACCGCGCGAAAATGTAAACTCAAAAATCTGACAAAGCGACACATCAAAATTTTTCTTGCCAGATCGCGGCGAGTTAATAGTTTCTCGGGCAAACAAACAATTTCAAACGGCCCAGTTAACCTAAATATCAAGCTGACAACAAACGAAAATTAAAGTCGGTAAAAGCGTTTCTCAAAAACTGGTTAAGCTTAAATTTGGATCAGTTTTTTTCGTTAGTTGGTAAAACAACCTGAAATAAACAGAAGACGGAGGCCTAAAGGAAAATGTCAAAAATGCAAGCTTATATTTGTGCGGCGATGCAGTCTTTCCTTCGAACGGCTGTTTCTTTATCGATTTCAATTGACATCGAGCGACGAACGTTCGAGCAAAACTTAACTAAAACCCGGGAACTGAAATAATTCATCAGAGGCTACCAATATTTGTTAAAAATTCAGAAAAGTTCAGAGAAACTATTACTCTTAACGTTTTTGGAACAGATGGATTTCCCATGTAAACCTTTACAAACAGAGATTTGTTAAAGCTCTAACGATCAAGTTTTGTTCGCCAAAAGCATTTTAAAAAATGGCTTTCGATGCCAGAAAAGTTCTACAATGAAAGCTTAATTTTTTTGTCGTCAAACTGCTAGAAATTCTCTCTTATATTTCCGCAATGCCTTGTTACAGACCAGTTTGTTGTTGTTTTGGCCCGTCTCCGAGGACCGAGTGCCTTTGCTTCTACCAGCTGATTCAACTCCTGCTCGCTTAAATTCACAAATTTCCTAGGTGGAGACCCGGCAAAAAAACTTACGCTCAAAATTTCGTAGCTCACAGGAATAATACTCCTCATCTCCGGAAGAATTATTAGATTTTTCCATATTTTAGGAGAAGAAAAAATAGGAATTATGTTTTACAAACAAATAAACAAACTGACGTCAGCGTGCAACCCATCGGTAAATGGATCGAGCGTATTAGCCAATCAGAACGCGCGCTTCGCTAAGGCTATGTTATAAATCCAGATGTTTTTCGCAGAAGTATTTCTAATTATAAGTAGATTAGTTTCAATGAAAAAATATTTTGGGGCTTCGGTGCACTTTCAGCCCGGTATGATTACTTTAAATGCTCACAGGAATAATATTCCTCATCTCGATTGGGATTGTCTTGACGCTGTTGAAAAATTCCTTGATTCGATTCCTTCTTTCTCCCATCTCTTAAGAACGCCGGTTGTTTGTCATGTTTCTTTCGTTAGCGCTGTTTCTGTAGTCGTACAATTCGACAAGAACTCAAACGGAGCCAAGAACACAGTGACACAAAAATTAGGAGTATCGGATCTTTTGTAGACCTGGATCAGTAAAAATCTTTAGAAATAGTAAAAAACGGCAAACTGCTCCTCATGGGAAGCGCTTCATTAACTTCTCTCTTTATATTCACGGCTCATACGAGCACGAATGTATGTGCAGCTGAGTTGGCTTTTCACTTCTTCGTGATCTTTTTTTAACTTCTTCACGTCTTCCATGATTGAAATCAAGAATCAAAATGTCATTTGGCGATTTTCCTCTTGTTAACTAACCTAAGAGATAAAAACTTTCGAACACGTGTGCTCCTTGCGCGCTCTCTCTCTTTCTCTCGTCGCACTCTCTCTCTTTCTCGTATCGTAGTGCAAACTTATTTGACTTATAACGACGGTATGTAAAGCGAGCGAAAGAGAGAGACAACTCAACCTTCTAAACATTTTCTTCTCGGTGACTTGACCATCCGTCAAATAAATATGATACATACTGTTTCGTTTCTCTCACAGATGGCCCATACATTGTAATGAACGAGAGACGAGTCTTGGATTCTTGTGAAATCAGTTACTTTCCCCGTTAAGCCTTGCATGAACAATCCCCTTTTTCCTTTTTTTTTTTTATCGTCTGGAACCATTCACGTACAGTTCTAGTAAAGTCAGTTATAATAAACCAAATTGGTCAGAAAAGCAGCTTAGAAATATAGTGTAATCAATGAGTAATCGATGGGCAATCAATAACTAATGGATTAGTAATCAATAGCATCAATGAATCATCAATGGCATTGATGAGTAATCGATATATAGGCCACAGAATTCTTAGTTATCGATTACTCATTGACCATCACCGATATTCAGTGACCAACCAGTTGAGTAATCATTGATTACCCATCGATTACTCATTGATTACTCATTGATCATCGCTAATAATCATTACATATGACTAATCAGTTGATTACTCATAGATGTCATGGATCATCCATTAGTTTCGTCTAGATTACAGTCCAAAGTATTAGCAGTGAATCAGGACCAGTGGAACGCGCGTTCGACGCCTTCAATTAACTTAAAATATTTCTTCGTTTTTATTTTTTGCCATTTGTAAATATATTTACAAAATAAAAAATGTATAAGGCAAGGAAGCCCAGGAAAGCAGGATCATATGTACTAAAAGCATTCGCGGTCGAATGTCGATCGATTCCTTTAATGGATACTTAGTTGTTTAGTTCTAAAGTTGATTTTTGGCGGGGATGGAACATCATACACCTATTTGCAGGGTTACAAGCTACATCCTTCAAATCTGGTGAATAAAATCTTCTACCTAGTATTTTAACGTTGCGACTCACAAATTGTGTAAATTTACATTTTGGAATAAGTTATTTGCCATCGTATTCCCATACAAACACTGTAATTTCTTTTCTTTTTCACTTTACCTACCCGTCAAGATGGCGTCGAAAATCGTGACAAGGTCCGGGATTCAAAATATGCCATAGCCCCATAAAAACAATTTTGTCACCAGTGCTAAGTAGATCCATGAAGGCTTCCTTTTATAATACCACCCAATCCTGGATAATTAACGCGATTCCATTTACATGTGTTGGGGATACATTTGAAGTCTAATGTGCGGCCAACTTTCCGGAAATTTTGGTAGATGTCAAAGACGTTTCTAAGAAACCGATCTCATTAAAATTCTGTAGCCTGCGAACACAGGCGTATTTCCGGCTGTCGCTTGTCTCCGCTTATTTTCGGCGGACTCGCGCGTGTGTACTTTGGTCTTTCCCACAACATCAGATAATCTTGATGTGTCAACAGTCACCACAAGGAGCCAGTTGCACCTTATTTGGTAAACTATTTCTCTCATCTGTCGTGCCCTACTCTCGCTATTTTCGACTCTGTGATCACAATGAGAGAAAATGATCAGGCAATACTCATAGTCTGCCCGTTTATTAATTTTGATTCACTATTTTACCTTTTATTACCGTATGTATCGTGGCATCATATCACATCAGTGCTCAGGGCGTTCAGGTTTGTTTCTGAGTATGACACAGGCGTATATGTGTAGTACGCGCGCGTGTGGCACTTGCGCTCGCTCGCGTGTCTGTGCAAGGCATGACTCGCGCGAAAAATGGTACATTTCATGTTTTTTACCCTACTGCCATCGTATGTTGCTCCTATGTATTCGTATGTAAACTAATGTATTGGTATATAGCCTGTATATTTCCGTATGTATCTGTATGTACTGGTATGTTACTCGTATGTACTAGTATGCTAGTCGCATGTTACTCGTATGTTACAATGCATTATTTGTGCATGGTTACGCAGGCATTCAACAGAAGTGACTCAAGTTATAGGGGAACATTTGGTTATAATATTTGCCTCATTAGCTAAAGTGATTCAGTTTCCGATCATGCCACAAAAATCAATCAGTTCTGAATATTGAAAGGGTACAGCACGATTAACTGTCCCAAGGAATTTGAGACCGATGAACTTTTTGTGCGATTGACACCAACAACGATCGCCCTATTCAGTATGAAACAATGATGCCAACGTGAATAAATAAAGACATTTTTCTATTGTCGATTTTCGATTTCTCGATTTTTCGCTTTCCGCTTTCCGCTTTATAATATCAAGTAGACAAGTTAAATCTAAAGGAAGTTATTTGGTCAGAAACCATTCAGTTAGACCGTAATTTGTAGCATTCTGCAAACCTCTGTTCTTCAAATATTCATTTAACGTGATCGAGCCTCCGACACAAACAGAGCTGCATCGTCAAAATTATGCCACAAATATGCATGCAGAAAGCTTTCAACGGAGCAACTGCTTTATAACGAACAGTAAGCCTTAAAATATCGGCTGGTGACAACGCATAACATAATATATCCCTGATTCTTGAATACAATTTTAGTTCCCTTTAATGAATACAAAATTCTTATAATCACATCATATCGATCATAGACGTAATTTATTTTAATAGCAGTAAATTTTCATGTGTTGGCTATAGAGCCATATACCTTATGAGGCCATTTTTTCACACTACACAAAACTGTAACGGGAGAAGAGAGAACTGTTTAATATCTTCCTGTTTCAAAGCGGGAGATAACAACACGAGTGTGCCAGAAATTTGTGATCGATAGCAAATTGTATAACCAAATAAACAGATTCACTTTCGTTGTCTTGTGCGTTTTGTACATTGCAGTAAGACTTTTAAAGATAGCTCAGCATGTGGTGTGAAACTTGTTGTCGACAAATATATACAAGATCCCGTACGTCATATTGACTGCACATAAACTAGCCTCCTCGCAAAGCGGGCAAAGCGGTGAGTGAGTACACCGATCCTTTTGGTTAATGATTGAATTTCCTATAAACGGAGAGATCCAGCTCCTAATTCTTTACTTAAAAGTTGGACATATTTAAGTAGGAAATCAAACTTTGATAACAACGTATACATACGAGACAAAACGGAATGTATTAGTAAAGAAACTTTTCAAGGCTTACGACTCCTTTTTTCTTACCTCCACACTTAAAACCGAAAGCCGGATTCAGTCGGAAAGTAACATTCCGGTTACCTCACCAGGATGAACAAAGGCGTCACCAGACCATGCGAGGGCTTGTTTTAGCAGGCTGAGGGTTGGCCGATTGAAGATCCAGGTGGATCACCTCCAAATTGGTCCTAAACTTGTTGAGAGTTTAGGGGCGATCGAAATGCGAGCAAACGAGTAAACACAAACGAAGAAGCAAAGTCTTATGGGATAAAACAATGTCACGCGATATTACAAATTTGTCACAAAATAGGCTACAGACTTTAAAAAGAAATGCACGCTAAAAGTATGAATCAATTGTTATTAAATTAAATTGAGGAACTCCTCAAAAGAGATGTTTTTTTAAGGCTGGTATCGACTAGACACGGAGTCGGAGTCGTAATCAGAAGCGCTGATCGATGCGATCTAGTGAAAATCAAGCGGACAGTTTCGGAGGTAGAATACCTTTTCCGCTTATGACCCCGTCGCTAAACTAAATTACCGGAGTAGAAAGCAGATGCCGAAAAATAAACCAATCACAACACCTAAGATCTAGTATTTTGATTGTTTTTTCTGCATCTGCTTCCGATTCCAACAATCTAGTTTTCATTGGATCATAAGCGACGGAGTGGTAGGCAGAATCAGACGAAAATGGAAACGTTCTGATTGTTCTCGTGGACTCCGAATTCGTGGAGCTTATGACTACACTTACGACTTCGATTTTCGATTTTCACTAGGCCATAACCACGCTTACGACTCCGACACCGACTCCCTCAACCGACTCTCCATTCACCACGACCCGTAATTTTTTTTCCTAATCAGCGGTCCGTTAGTGTGCAGCCCGCTGCTACGTTATATAGGCATAGGAACATGAGCATGTAGTCATGGGTGTTTGGTGAGAAAAAAAATATGAAAATGCATTATCATAATCGATGTCAGTAATATAACGCAAACTGCCCCTCATCAATAGACCTCTTTAGACTGTTACGTCATAGGGTGAAAACGTGACTTACATTGGGTAAACAAACATTCGTGTTTGCAAAGGAATTGCAGCGAGAGACCGCGGAGTTAGGATACGTTCTCTTCTTTCGACGTAATTTCGCTTGTTTTCGTTCAAAATGGTGCACTACTGTTGTGCTTATGATTGCTACAACAACTCAACTATGGAAGAGCTATCTTGGCATGGATTCCCAGAGGACAAGAAACTCCTCAAGGTGAACACGTGTAACCTGATCGCTCGATCGCGTAAATTTGTGTTATATGTGGACCTGTAATTTAATCTGTTTACCTTGTAGGTTTG
The DNA here is from genome assembly GCF_964199315.1 of Orbicella franksi. Taxonomy (NCBI): domain Eukaryota; kingdom Metazoa; phylum Cnidaria; class Anthozoa; order Scleractinia; family Merulinidae; genus Orbicella; species Orbicella franksi. Next base: position 7,835,887 of record NC_138151.1, read on the forward strand.
GATCTCTAGGATAAAAAGGGACACGAAGAAAGATTTTGCGGTCACGAAATATTCAAAACGTTGTTCAGATCACTTCCGAGAGGAAGATTTCGTAAACCCTCACGCTAATAAAAGGTATCTGAGAGCCGGCGCTTGTCCATCAATTTTTAGCTGGACTAAACAAACACCTGAGCGATCATTACCAGAAAAACTAAGAAAGATCGAGGAGGTGAATCTTTTGCTAGAATCGGAATTAACGGAAACGGCATCCGAGGGTGAAGGAGAATACGACGAAACTGGTAGGGAGAACTTTGTCTCGCGTTCCATTCAATCAAACATTGACATACCTTGCGAGCATAGGTTCTCGGTGAGTGTTTTGAGAGATATAGTGCACAGAAGAGGTAATGAAAAGAAATATTTTAGCCATTTAACTGGGTTTTCCAGTTATGAAAAGTTTCGAAGGGTACTTGAGTTTGTTCTCCCTAGTGGTCATCGAAAGAACATCACATACTGGAACACGAAGGCGAGCAAAGAGCGCAAAATTGATACGTCGTTGTTATTCGACTCTGATCAAGAATCACAAAGTGATGATGATGGGAGCTCGGAACCAGAAGCTGATCCTGGTTCTTCAAGAGATCATGTTCTATTTGTGGAAGACGAGTTTTTACTAGTTATGATGAAGCTTCGTTTAGGTCTAACCAATCTTGACTTAGCAATGAGATTTAATGTCGCAGAAGCAACAATATCAAATACATTTATTACATGGCTAAATCTGTTGCTTATCCAACTTGGCACCCTGAAGATCTGGCCTCACAGGAACGTCATCCTAGAAAACATGCCCAAAAAGTTGAAAGATTATCCCAATAACATTATTATAATTGACTGCACTGAATTAAAAATTCAGTGTCCTTCCTCCCTTGTTATTCAGTCCCAGAGTTATTCAAACTATAAATCTACAAATACATTGAAATCCCTGGTAGGAGTCGATTCCATGGAAGACTTTATGTTTGTCTCACAGCTATAGACAGGATCCATATCCGACAAACAGGTAGTTTTTAGGAGCGGATTTCTCGATTTACTGTCAAGAAAAAAGGAAGTATCAGAAATCTTGGACGGTGACAGCATAATGGCTGACAAGGGGTTTGACATAGGAGGAGACTTACAGAAAATCGGACTTCAACTTAACATTCCTCCATTTTTAAAAGAAAAACCTCAATTTAATGAAAATGAAGTCATAAGAACACAAACAATAGCTAAACACAGGATTCAAGTTGAAAGAGCCATTGGGAGGGTCAGGCGTTTTCTTCTTTTCAACAGTAGACTCCCAATCAGCTCACTGGGAACCATAAATCAACTTTGGACAGTGTGCTGTTTGCTCTCAAACTTTATGGATCCTATTTTAGCTGAGGAAGTCAAAGACTAACTTAATAATCAAGATCTACTTGCAGAACAAAACAGTGACAGAAACGTGAGACACATTAAATACCCTGTACCTAATGCTACCAGGGAAAGTTAAGTAATGCACTTGTTTGTAACAATAACAAATACACTTACTTTCCTTGCTTTTCCATTCAAAGGAGCCTCAATTGGTGCATTAATGTTGATGCAGTATTAACAGTTACTACTCTCAATGGGATACACTGTAGGTGTGGCAAAGTGACTGTTCACATGGATTAACAGATGTTGCCCTTTCTTTGCTCAAGAATGGAATGCAATGCTTAAAATAAAACATGGTTAATTTAGGTAACAGTGTATTGTTCCAGTAGGTAGGATCAAAGTTAATACGTTGTACAAAAAGACTACGTGATCCTGATAGATATATTACAAAGTAACACCAAGGTAAGCCACTAAGGGCAAGTTGTCCCTGGATTTGTGCATAATAACCTTGTTTATCATCAGTTCTAAGCTTTGGGACTCTATCAACCATACTGCAGGGGAAGTTTCTATCCTCGCATGCTGCTTCCATGGTGTGATTCCTCCAAGTGTAGGGACACTTGATTTCTAGTAATCCAAAGGGACGGTCAGAAGTTGGGTCAAACACCTTACCATCTGGGGTAGCACCAAGGTAGGGGTGGGTGGGGTTAACAACAAGACCACTGTCATATACTGTAAAGTTGTTATCCAAGTGTTTCTGCATTTTTCTTGCATAGTGAGATCTAACTACTTTTTCATTTTGTTTTCCATGACGAATTGATGCTACATTTGAAAGATCCTTTGCTTCAAAAATACTTTTAAGAAATGGCTCTGTAGGCTCTTTTTTTCTATGAAGTTCTTTCCCAAAATTTGAAGCTGTTAGTCGAAGTTTACGCTCTTCAAACCATGTGGGCTCCTGAGCTTGACTAACAGTGTTGATCTGAAGGTCCCAAGCTCGTTCAATGTTTATGCTAGTGCTTTGCAAAATTGGATCCGACATCGTATGTGTAAAGCTACTGGGAGGAATAAATGGCTGACTGCATGCACTAGAAATTGGAATCTTGGGAAAAACCAAAACCCCCTGTGGTTGCTGATCCCTTGGAAGTGTCACACAATTGTTTGGTTTATAAAAAGCAAAGGTTGTATTGGTTTCCTTTAAATCAGTCAGTTGATACCCTAAAGTTGAACCAAGAGGGACATTCCCAAAAACAGTATGTGTAACTGTTGAACATTCCTGATCACTGATCAGGTATGAAAAAGGGGAATGTTTTTCTTTGTTTGAAAGATAATGACACATTTCCATCACATGTTGCGGCTTCCACCCATTTAACTTGAGATGTTTACCCCTCGCATCATAAAGTTTACAAGTTACTGGAGCCAGTTTTCGCTTGCCACCTTGGTCAGATGAGGCTTTGACAAAGGTACATTTCATTACTGGTTCTGGTTCAATACTGGCACCTCATGGCTTGTGTTACTGCTGCGGCACACTTGTACATGTTTGATCTGCTGGGATCTCCGTGATCCCCAACATACTCCAATGATTTAGCAGGTACAACAAGGCAAAAACATGGTTACAGTGGCCTCCAACCCTGCAATTAAGTTATTTGTATTTTGTCACATTGCAACTCATCAATACAATACATTTACATACACATGGAAATATGACTAAAATTTAACTCTCTATTACTAATTGCACACTGTAAACAATGCAAAAATATTGATTTCCATACATTATTGAAACATGATTGTATATGTTGCAGGTTAAATTGGTTCTCGGGTTACATCTGTTTCCAACCTAAACTGATTTGCTTCAACCTGAACATAATTTATAAACAATTTATTGGACTTCAAAATAATTCAGATTATTGCTAAAATTGCTATCTACAGGTTAAAGCAGATTAATATAGGTTGGAAACAGATTTTACCAAAAAAAAAAAACATTTCATCTGCTAACATGCACACTGACCATTGGATTTAATGAAAGCATAATTAGAGCTTTCAAAATCTGGATAAAATGTAATGAAAATTTTACCGCGTCCAAAACAAAACACAAATCTTTGTATTTTTGATAAATAACAAATTACGGCAAGTTCAAAAAGCCCAGTTAACTATCGTCGGTTTTAAATCGACGAAACACTTTTCGGCTTAGTATTCGATGTGTACGTGTGACTTGTAATCCTGACCTGTGGAATGTGACCTAAAGTCACAGCCTACACCAGCATGATAATTATATTGTAATTGTGGTGGAACTTCGAGTTATATTTACCCCGCTTTGCATGAGCATTCTGCTTCTTCCACATTTCCTTTATCCTCTCTGTCTGCAGCAATCTTCAATTTTACGGTATGACGAGCTTCGCTCTTCTTCTGGCTTCGGAAACAACGGCCTTTGACATAACAAGTCCTCGATCGACTGTCTTCTTCTTTCACGAATAGATTATGAATGTAATTTTCTGTAAAGAATTTATAACCTTTTTCTCCAATTTCTTTTTTTCCACATCCTTTTAGAGGATTTACTATTGTTATCGCGGACACTTTAGCGAGATTTCGCAACGATTTCGTCCACGCTACAACAGAAAATTCATTAACGCCCGCCATCTTGAATGTTTTGTTTACCCTAGTAGACCACGTGACCGCGAAGCTAAAGAGGTCTATTGAGATGGTGTGAAATACTGGCTACCAGTTATGCGTGACACCGTCGTGCTGTATTCTGGGAATAATTAACTTCCGGGCTACCTTGTTCTATAAAGAAAGGATGAACAGCACGCGTTCGTTACATCTATTGTAACTGTCATACAAGTTTCAACCAACATATACTGTACACATTAAGATGGAGAAGAAAACCGTTCACCTTTTTAACTGCGACAGTTTATTTAATCTGGACTCGGTGGAATCGCTGTTCACTTCTGAGGTGAGGAGCAAACTTAAATTCAACATTTCGATCGAGAAGCACTACTTTAGGCTTTCCCAAATGTCTGAGATGAGTGATAGCACAGTTCCCGGCCTTAAGATGGATTTGGCCGTTTTCGTCGTTGAAGCAAACGAATCTCGGCTTTCAATTAACGAAGACAACGCTGGAATTGGTTACGCGAAGATTTACAGAGCGTTAAAGGAGGCCACAGGTGAGTCATTGAATGGAAAGCAAATGATGATAAGCTAGTTTAGTTTATGACACGTATTTCGTATGTTTTTACCACCCAGAGGAGATGAGCGAATGTTATAATTTGATTATTGATGCTTGAAAATGTTCCAAGCTAGTTCCGTTCCATGTATGAAAACTTACTTGATATCCGTACTTTGTACTTTCGTTTTAAATTGAAAATGGCAAGTTGAAACCCATTTAAACATGTTATGTCCCACATAAACACCTCTCCGTTGAAGAACCCTGAAATTTTGAGCATTGTTTTGTTAGCAATGTGTCACCTCATTCTTAAAGAAAGCAAATATTAAATGGAAAGAAACGCTTTTTCTTTGTTTGCTGGTGACTGTTACAGTTGAATTGAAAATGCTGCGTCACGCAATCATGCACTGAACTGCCTCTCCTCTCTGCAAAAGACTTAATGGTCGTCACGCGCGACTCAAACTTTGAAACCCTCACATGGGGACATTTTTGCCTGACGTCTTGTTTGCATTTTGCATTATAAGTAAAGAAAGAGTCCGAAAGAGCTTATGAAACTTTGCAATTAGTTCTTTGGGTCTAATATTGAAGGAGATACTGACTTTGGTGCATGGCAAATGCGATAATGGGCCCATACATTATTTGAAACATTTTGAGTTTTTAAGCCACGTCACACAACAGGTATCCACTACATCGCGTTCAAATTTTTGGGAAATTTTATGAGAAACTGTAGCACTGATGAGGCAATATTGTATACGAAGATTTCCCTGGCCATTTCATTTCTTATCAAGACGTGCCCGAAAACATTGATGTCTCCACCTCTAAAAGACGCAAAATCAACGAGACAAACGAATAGGACTGCCAGTGTTTTTAAGATGTAGATATAGGATGCGTTCCTTTGAGGTAATCTGGAACAATATCAGTAATCCAAGATCACTCAAATCATGGTACATCAAAGTAGTCGATTAATCCACTATAGTCACGGATTCACTGCTCCTTTGATGCACCATGATCCAAGTGATCTTGGGATCACTGATCCTTACACCTAGGATAACCAACTATAATTTACGAGGTATTGGCTTAAATGTTGTACAGCCACCATATAACAGCCTTGTCATGCACAACTCCTTTCTGTATAAGATTGCCCACATGTGGAACCAGTTACCAGCTAGCACCAAATCCTCGACCACCTTGGCACAATTTCGTTCTCGTTTGAATGGTGTGGAGTTTGCAGGGTGCCAGTGTATGAACTGCATATATACTAGCTCAAATGTTTAATATTAGCACTAGTTACTTTTAGGAATATTTTATATTTTAATTCTGGATTCATCTAAATCGAATTTTCCTTTTTTTCCCCTTTTTAATGTTCTTAATGTATATAGTTACATTAAGAACATTAAAAAGGGAAAAAATGATGATGATGAATGTATATAGTAATTGTAAGTAGTAATGCCTTTGTAAATAGTTGTCCGTTTTTATCATGAGCCCCCGGCTCGGGAGATTGGGCAACGACTCCTAAAGTTTACGACTCTAAATAAAGTTACATTACCTTATCCAAATCACCCCAAAGGAACGCAGCCATAGCTCAGATATTACATGTGAGAATCATTAAGTGGTGGACTGATTATTGCGGTATGATAGTTAAGAAGAACCTATAGTATGCTGGCAGCCGGTCTTTTCTCTTAGGGTCAGACGAGTGTTTATCCGTTAGCACGAACGCATAAGGGTGGTGTGGACGAAAAGGGGTTGGGTTTTGCGAGTGCCGAGCGCATGTCTCGTCCCAATGCCAACGAGTGTCTCGCCTCCCAGCCTCTTTTCGAGAAAAAAAAAAAGACTGCCAACAGTCCAAGGCGAATCCGGCAGAGCCCCAAACGGTACAGCAATCAAACCAACAATTTCAAAGGGCGCCAGTGAGCCACCGGCCAAAACTGTTGGTAGGGGTGCGAGGTGTTGGAAGAAACGAGATGGAAAAAAAAAAACCCAAAAAAAACAGACATTTTAAAGTCAATAACAATAAAGCCTTGTTTACACCATTTCTCGCAGCCTTTTTTCACATCGCCTCGCTTGAAGGCAAAGTTCTCTATCACGAATGAATATGTATTTTAAATGTACTAACGTAATTCGCCCTTACTGATCATTTCTTTCTAAGGCGACAACGTTATCATAGTCATCGGCGGAGACGATAACTACAAAGACCGTGAAGAAGAAAATAGAGTTGTTCTTTCACGATGGGCTAAGAGAAAGATATCGTCACAATTTAACGAGGAATACCTTGATGGAAGGAAAAGTTTCATCTTTTCTTGGAACAAACAACACAGAAAGATCCACGAGGAGGCTCTACTGCATTACTTTGAGAAGAAAGGACAGAAGTTTGAGCCCACTACGGTAACAACTGAGGGGGAGTAAAAACACTTTTATGGGATCGACACCACAGATTAGGGACCGTCCATTATTTATGGGTATATGGGGCTGGTGATGTTTGATAACTAGTTTTGTGATATCTAATGACCCTTCCTCTTATCAGACTCTTATGAGAAATGTTTTACCCTGTCCCCCTCATAATCCTAAGTTTTTTCAGATTACCCCCCGGAAAATGACAAACTCAAATGAATTTATCAAGCTAAACTTAATAATATTAGATAAAATTGCAATATTAGTGTAATATTGCAAGTGCACTGATTAACAACAGGACAAAATGTTAACACGCAACTGTTTATAGATTGGACGTTGTTGTTTGTGGAGGTCGACTGTATTTGGAATCAAATAGTTCGTGTAATTGAGTTGATGCTGTTCGGTACATAACAAAGTAGGGAGATCTGGAAGCGTACTCCCCCGGGAAAACTTAAATCTTCAAGACCTCGGAAACGCTATAAGGTATTCTGGTAGAAATTTTTGCGCCGTTATAGATGCTGTCAATGCACTTAATGGTAATCATTTTGATTGACCCCCCTTACACACCATATTTTTTGACCGTTCCCCCTTGAAGTCATATGTTTTGGATTGACCCCCCCCCCCCACCCCCTTAATTGTGTTTTCATGATCAGTGAAACAAGACGACGTCTGTAAAGGAGGAAAGGTTTCCGAGTAATCGCAAAAAAATCCCGCCCTCTTGCCAGGCTGAAATTCTTCTTGACTAGTGATCACCTCTACTAATTAATTACTGTGTTTGCCATGGACTGGCTGGATAAGTTGAGTCAGGGTTGTTGGATATAGCTTATTACCATGCATTGTCTTGATTTCCGAGTATACATGCCAAGATCGATCATTCTTGAAATTAAGAATGGACTTACAGAATGTTCATTGCGCGGCTTTTATGTGTATTCCAAGGGAGCGACTTTATTAAGTTCACACTTGTGTGTTCGCTGTCATACTAGTAGCACGGTCTTGATCAGTCATGATAAGTCGCTACCTGATTACCCCAGAGAAAAAGGATCGATGTTAAGTTGTATCAGTTAAACCCGGCTTGGAAACCTTTCTGACTATTTTCTTCCCCTTATTATCAGGTTGGGGTTGTGAATGAAGTTGAAGAAGCATCCAGTAATGAGCAGAATCCAGAGGCTGACGGTGCGACAGGCGGTGCTGAAGGTAAGCTAATAGGGAGTTTAAGCAAATAACTACGGCTGGTGCTACTACGACTACCGTGACTGAAAAGGTCTGGGGAGAGTACGTCTCGGTGGTCTGCCAAATTTTAAGTTTAGCGAGTAAAGCGAAATACAAAGATGAAAGAAACATCGGCTAAGGAGTTTAAAATCTCTTTTATTTAGTTTCTCACAGCCAAATGGCCTCGCTCAAAGGACGATGGCCGTTATTCGGTAGGACTAACAGATTATTTCTGAGCGAAAGCGAATGCCATACATTTCGTACCATGACAATTTGATGGGTGAAATAAATAATTTCAGAGACAAATATCTCAAAGAATATCGAGTGAATAGCACAAATATATCAATACTCAAAGAAGCAAAATAGCATCGTATAGTTATCCAGATATAAATCTTCACTAAACCCTCAAAGCAAACTTAACCGAAGAAAAACAACCTCGCGCTCAACACGAATATTTCACTTGACTCGCTTCGTCATTCCATCACCTTTGCCAAAACTTATCGTAAATTCAGGATACGGATTTACAAGCTTATGAAAGGCAACCTTGATACAATCTTTGACTTAAATTGAGTTTAAAGGATATAGTATCCAATGGAATTCTTAAAATGCCGAGATGTCCGTTGAAAAGGGCCAGAGAAGCGAAATAAACCCGACATAGTAGCCACTACGGCAAAACATCCCGACTCACGTAGTCAGATTTCACGCTACGGTTGGATGCAACCGACGTACATGCGCAGTGTCTCATTTTGGGGGGGAATTTACTTCCGGCAGCCGTATCAGCGTCAGCCGTATCAGCGCCAGCCGTAGCGATTTGCTTAAACACCCTATTGACGGAAGAAGAGACAACCAGATATCACAGCTACGTATCAACTGTTATGAAAGTCGCCGCTTGTCTTGTTTGAGGTACAACGCTGCGTCTGGCAGCACTGATTTTAGAAGCTGGAAAGTAGACTTTAAGTGATGATTAGTTCAATTATTTTTACTATTATTATCAGTGTGTATCTACTGTTGTTACAGTTAGGTTACCCAGAAGACTCAATGTCCCTCTAACGAAGTGGATAAGATCAAATGGTCTATGACACTCGATTAGAGATATGGAGATCAAATCTTCCATCCTAGCGCTTTATGTATCTGTTTTTCATAGTTTCCTGAATTTCGCTGCAGGCTTTGCAAATAACCAACTGGCTAGCCTCCCACCAATCAGATTCTTAACGTTTCATGCTCAATTTTCAATATTCGTTTGTCAGTTTCAACAGTATGCAAATAGCACAGCAGTGCTAGATCCACTGACACTTTAAGTTATTTATTGAAGTTATTTCTGTATTATTAGAAACGCAGCCACGGACTCAAGAAGAAGGCAAGGAAGATCCGGAACGAAAGACAGGTTCAACAGGTGACCCTAATTTGATGGAGGCCGGCGGAAATGGAAAGGTCGTTACTCTGTCGGTGTGGCGTTCTTTGACCCAGTGCTGCACGATACTTTGAGAACAAATGCCACACCTTTGTGTGCTTGAAAGAAGCAACTGTTTAATTTGAAATAGTTATTTAGCAGGCACAATTACAGTGCGACTACTCTAATTGGCACACTTAGAAAAGAGAACAAAGGGTAATTATCTTTTTCTTAAATAAACCAATAACATTGGAGAACTTAGCAAAATTGAAAACCCAGCGAAGAGCGAAGTGATGCGGACTTCGCCATTTGTTGATTGGTTAGTTTCGATCCTACATTTTTTTATACTTTTCAACGGTTTCAGTTTAGTCGTTGCAAAATGAGTTTTCAAGCTAAATTTTACGAGCAAAATTTATAATCCTGAGTATATAGCGCAGAGGAGTGGATGGTACATAGAGGATAATACAAGAGCGTGGGTAGATATGGAATATCTCTTCGCGTGTTCAACTCGATATCTAAAGTTGAAGACGAGAAGAGAAATTCCATATATACAAGCAACCATGTATTATTTTGTTTAGTGTATAAAACTCACACTGATAACGTCTTTTTTTACGATTTTCTGAAGATTACCGAAGATTCTCCAAAAATTGTCCGAAAGCCACACAAACGTTTCCGAACATATTCCGAAAATTGCCGAAGATTACCAAAGATTTACGAAGCTAACCGAATATTGCCGAAGACTTTCGAAGAAGATCCGAAGATTTTTCGATCATACACCAAAAAATTTAAGTACAGTTTTGGACAAACATGATATCAGTGGTATCATCAGTGAGGTCATCATTGTACTATATATTTTATGTCGAAGAACTTTTTTTTAGCTCTTTTGCTTTTGTAAAGCGCTTAGAACATATCTGGATATTATTATTATTATTATTATTATTATTATTATTATTATCTTCACTAGCGAAAATATGTGAAATACGCCACTTGAGTTCCGCATGTAGTTTCGTATGAATTTTACGAGTGGTGTATTTTCCAGTAAAACACTGGTGTCTATTTAACAAATAGAGAAGCCTAGGCTGTGTGTTACACTGTGATAAAACACGACGGGCATTTGAGAACACGAGGGAAATGTAGAAAACACGAGCCGCAGGCGAGTGTTTTCTACATTTCTCGAGTGTTCTGAAATGTCCGGAGTGTTTCATCACAGGGTAATACACGGCTTAGGCTTCTTCATTTGCTTTTATGATATAGAGGTAATGTGGCGAAAAACAATAAAACACGCTTTTTCTGTTTAATACTCTGATCAAACATGGGTTTTTGACCAATCAGAGCCCGCGCAGGGTCCTATCTATATTATAAATAATAATATTGAAATCATGTCAAACAGACCCGTATTACTTGCTGTTACGAAAAAGCTACAAGTCCGTTGTTCTCAGTTTACGTTTTGATTGAGTAGTTTTCTAGGTGGCCCGGTTCGAGAAGTTGCACTGTAAGTTATGCCAACTTAAAGGAAATTGTTTCCCCTCAGAAAGAAATGATTTTATGCGGCTTGCCTTTCGGGTTAATGTTTCAGATGAAATCCGGGACTTATTTGTTGGGCTTAGAAATGCGAATACAGGCCAGATTACGGGCTTCTTTTTTTTTTTTCCTTCAGCTGCTTCACGGAAATGATTTTCCCCACCCTGTGCCCCTCTTTGAGTCTAGATTAGTTGGGGACAGAAATAGTGAAGTGCGTTTGGCGGGTTTGCCATCGCTTTTGCTAAAACCGAATTTGGCTTTTTACATTTAGGCATTTTACATTTCATGTTAATTAGTTTAGTTGTTATCAAATAAACGACCGCGAATATAAGCCAATTACGGTTTCTGTATATTACTTCCAGCAAACAGAGCTCAGGGTTGGCAATGTACATTATCGGTTCATATAGGTTAAGCAAGAGAGAAGCTAAAAAAATATCGAAATTAACACCTGACTTTTAAATTAGTGACAAAAAAGTCTCTTTAAATCTCATTATATTTTCGCGACTGCTTTTTGAAACTTAAAATGATTGATATGAACTGTGGAAATACAAGTAAAATGAAGATGTGACCCTCGCAGTTGCATTGAAATTTATGGACTTGCAAGATTTCGGGGCTTCAGCTTTGATGCCCAGAAATCTTTATCATTAACTGGCAATTCCTTAAATTGTAGAACAACTGCGGTGGTCACCACGACATCTCTTTTTCATACTTACCACACCGTGACCTTCTCCTTCTGACTAAGATTCTGGTTCATTTCCGGTTAACAGACCGGTATGTCGTTAGGTTAGCCTTGTAGTTTACTGGTGTAGCCGCGAGAGGCACTGTTGAGTGTCTTCTCTTTCCTTTTGAATAGTCTGGATCAAGACTAACAGTCCAATTAAGATCAAACGCATCAAGGTACATCAAGAGAACCAATGAATATCCCAGAGTGGATTCATTGGTTCCTTTGAGGCACCATGACAAGAGTTATCTTCGGTGGCCCACTTGATCTTGATTCAGATCATCACAAAAACGCACCATAAGAACACAAGATGCGGATAAGGACTGCGCCCCAACGCGCTAACCATAACACCACCACACCTCGCTGCGACAAATGCACAACGGAGACAAATTAAATATTTCCGAGTTCCGCGTGCGCAGCAAAAGTCATTTCTGACATATACATTTCTTAGGCTGCTCGCGCGCTATATTTCCAAAGGGCTTCAGGAGAGGCTCAATCTCATGTTAACTCACGGAAAATCACCTGACCTAAACAATTTTACACTCCGCTACTCCCCTAACCGACAATTTTTCGAAGGTTCACGAGCATTCCCGCTAAGCTCCTTCGGAAAACGTCCCTTGGCGCTTCTAATAACAAAAGAACTCCGTCTCCAGTGAAAGTCAGCCTTCATTTTTGGGGATTCTGCATGTTGAGTTAAAAAGTTGGACGCAAAATCATGGTAGAAGAAGATTAATTCATTGATGACGTAAAAGCAATCATGTCGCCTCGTGATTATCACTCAAACGGAAAAACGAGTTGGCACTGGGGCAAGACTACAGGACTGGACCGAAGATCGAAAGCAGGTAGTCACAATTCGTATCAATTTTTCGATCTAAGGCATGAGTGAGTCACAGAATCAATACTTAACACGTGCAATTGGTACCTGTCTTAACAGGAAACAACTCATTGGACGTTTCAGTCCTGTCCTGTTTAAGCAATGTGTCCTACACACAAGGCAGTAGTTTGTGGGTAAAATACCGTTGTTCAAAGCACGATGGTGGGTCGGTAAATTAACCCCAAAGCCGTATGGATTCCATGGCACAATGAGGGTGGATGAGTACCCAGCTCTCAGTCACTAGACACGTAGACAATTAACGTTAACAGCAAAAAAGTGTATATTGACGAAGAAAGTGGATCTAGTTATTCAATTGTTTGGTCATTGTAAATGTCAGGATTTATGAAAACAGTGTTAATAAATATTTCACTCTAAGGTTAAAGAATATCTCACTCTAAAGTAGACGAGGAAGTAATTTTTTTTCCTCGACCTTTTTACATTTCTTTTTGCATCCTTAAGCTTCCACCTTTTCTTTCATCGTTTGGAGTGTTTTTAGAGCCTTTTGGAGTCGTAACTTATCAAGTTCTGTAGCTCACGTGGTGGAAAGGTACGAACTTTCCATTAATTAAGATCGTTTTCATAACTCCAGTCGTGTTACCCTGCGTAGCAAGCGTTCCCGGTCGAAGAGCCTTTTCCGCATTCTGTCCGCGCCTCACCACTTCTGACCCTTTCTGCTTCGTCGAATTTTTTGCTCTCGCTTCAGCTCGCGCGCGGCCAGAATGTGGAAAAAGTTCTTTGAACGGGAACACTTGCTACGCAGACTAGGGACGTGTCTTAAGTCTAGGTATACTAGACTGATTTAAAAATATTTTATTTATGAAAGATAAAACAGTGTTGCATGTCACATTATACTCCTGTTTAAATGTAACTTACTTTGAAAACGTTTAAAATGTGGGCCTCTGATTTGTACCAACACAGTTTTCAACCCCTAAAAGGTACCATGAGCACCCCTGTCAAAATGTTCTTGTTCTCAGAGGTGGACAGAGTGCCTCTATATGTTATACTGATTAATACACCCAAGCAAAAAGTGATCAGTGACTTCTGAGCAATTCCGGCAAAACAAGCCTATTCAGCAAAAAGGGCTAAGCTGCTTACGAGTATTGAGTCTAGCCGCTGCTGTTCTAATGGCTAGCGAACGGAAGGTAATACTTATCGATACATATGATTCTCTAACATCTAGGTGTAACCTACGGAGACTGATCTAAGGAGTTAGCATGCTTCTTACGCAAAGAAAGAGGCGTTAGGAAATCGAGCAGTAATCCCATACAGTCAGCGGTATCACAGCGATCTTTTTAAGTTTGCCATTTTGATCAACAGACATCGTCAACTTCGCGATTCGTACTGACCTCCACTCTTCTTCCAGCTTACGTTTGTCTTTCTTAGGAGGCTGCCATCTACCGTCCCATTTCACTATGTCCTTCTTTGCAAACGAGATTTTTCCATGGCGCAGGTATGTGTCCAGTATTACTGTCTCACATGTACAGCTGGTTTGGGAGCCCCCACTGGAACCTTCTAAAATGAACTTTATTAGAATACGGTAATCACATTCTTTTGAGTTCAATTTGTAGTCCTCCAAAGATTTGTAAGTGCCTATAAATGGTACAATTTCATGACAAATTCAGGTGTCCAGCTCGTTGAGCTTTACGAACTAAAAATTGACATTAATTCTTGTGAAAATTCAAGTATGAAAAGCAGAATTAGATACGCCAAAGGAAATAGAATACGTAAGGTTTTCCATCTTGGTTTATGGAGCCAAAACTTGGAAAGTGGCAAAAATTATCGCAAAAAAAGGTTCAAACTTTGTAAACAGATGGCTATGCTGCATCCTACGGGTAAATGGTCAAATGCTATCAGCAATGAAGATCTCTTGGGAACAACATACGAAGAGAGGAGTCTTATCTACATCAAAAGGAAAATGTGAAAATGAATAGATCACATTCCGTGCAAGAGTACAATTAGAAGAGCTCCTTTTATAACTCGCAAGGAAAGAGAAAGCCAGGAAGTCCCTAAAATAATTGGAAGAGGAGAGCCGAAGGAGACTTGGCGGATTGGATCACAGCGGAACAAGATTGAACACCAATCTCGTGATCCGGACCAGTGGAGGAGAAATGTAGATGCCCTACGCTACACGGAAGAGCAAAGGTGTCAAAAGACAATAAGTCGTTGAGGGGAAAGGTAATTACAGTGGAACCTCGATTTAACGAACCTCTATTTAACGAAGTCCGCGATATAACGAACGATATTCTATGTCCCGGCCAAAATTACAGTAAAATGTATGGAATAGAACTTCGATATAACAAACCTCGATATAACGAATTCTTCGATATAACGAACATAATCCGGAAGCCCAAACATAAAATCTACCTCGATATAGCGTATTACAATGACACGCGACAGAAGATGAACGCTGAACAGCAACAGTCAACAAATCCTTGTAATCCTTATGGCATAACCTCTATGTTGCAACATTTTTAAATCACTACTCCGAAAGTTTCGTTCTTTTGTAAACAAAAGCTGCGCGTCTGCTTAAAAGTGGAAATAATTGATATTGAAAGCCACCATGCGCGGCACTTTTGGGAGACGAAAACTGCATTAAATTGCGTGACAGAAGTCACCTGTGTTACAAATCAATCATTAACTATGACCTCGATATAACGAACATTTTGGTTGTTTCCCCTCAAATTCGTTATATCGAGGTTTTCGATATAACGAACCCTCGATTTAACGAACAAATTTGGCCGGTCCCCGGCGACGTCGTTAAATCGAAGTTCCACTGTACTAAGGTGAAGGTGGAGCTGAAGATAAATTCCATTCCATTCCTAGAGATTGAAACCTTAACTTGAAATGGCTTTGTCATCGATACCGGCGCCGAGCAATGGTTTCCGCATGCGGTGACAAGGAGTATGGCTAATTTCGCTAGATAGAGGTTGAACACCAGGTATCCATCGCAAGTTACCCTTCGGGGTTTTTCTTTGTCAGGTTACCTATAGACAATTCGGCGGTACACGTTTACTCTCTTGGGCGGAAAAGTGCACTGTAAACGTAAAGCTTCTTGACCAGGAACACAACACAACGGGCCACAAACCATGGTTCCAGTTTGCATCCCTAGAACTGGAGTCTAATCTAAAAACTTATAGGCTACTGCATACCTCGGGGTTTAGATGCTTTAATCTCAGGTGCAAATTCTTCTTTTCCTTTATTTCCATAACTACCCATAGTTTCCTTCTGACCCTCCAGACTTTCCAATGCTTGCAGAGAACGTTTTGATTTCTTCAAAGTTTACATACAAAAAATAACAGCAATAAAGTAATAACTCATTATAAAATATAGATCTAGCCAAGCCTAAAAGCGGAGCTCCGGAGCCGGGTTTTTCAAAGCCCAATTAAGCTAACCCAGGTCAAGCGAGTCGTTTGATTTGAAGTTTGTAACTTTGCGGTGAGGTTTTATGTTTGTATTGTTTGGCCTTCTCTTTTGAGTTTTAATAACCTCAAACTAGACAAAACATAAGCAATGAAAAACATTTTTGAACGAGAAAAAGTTATACTTCGTTTAACTTTTAATCCCGGGTTAGCGTTAACCGGCTTCCGAACAACGTGGCCCTGATTCCAGCAAGTTAAGCTCGCTTGAGCCCGCGATCCAATCGAAACCCAGTACTTGGTCATATTTATCTTGCGTCAGTTTTGAAGTGCGGCTCCGCCGATAAAAGGAGGCGGCATGGCAAGGCCTAGTGGTTAGGCTTGGACTAGTAATCTGGAGGTCCCAGGTTCAAGTCCTCCTCCCTGTCACAGGATGGATTTGAGTTCCGTGGTCTCGAACTCAACTCCTCCACGTCTTGTAAATAGACTGATTTAGCTAGAAAACGGGAACGTCACTTGACGACGGCGCGCGCAGTACAAATACCCAAATATGGTCAGATGACGACTGCAGGGCGCGCGGAATAACCTGGATTCTGTTCTAATTTGACCATATTTGGGTGTTGGATAAACACACGGTTTAAATTGATCACGTGACGCGATAGTGTTCATCCGCGGAGAGACACTATCAGCCCATAGTGCCCGTCCGAGGAAAATACCCGGATGGATAGTACTTGTCCGTGAAAATATTTCTGTGAACAAGCGGGCTTATAGAAGGTAAACAATTGAAATTGTTTTCTTTTTCAAATTTTACATTTGGCTTTCACGGCTTTCATCTAAAAAAGTTGAAAAATTCCATATGATTTTTGCACTGGCGCACGGAAGAAAATTTAGTGGTGAACAATAAAGACGATAGAGTGTTTATGTCTCGGAACTATTGGTCTGATAGTTGCCCCTTGGAAATTTGATGTTCTTAAAACTAGCATATTTGTTTTAAGAACATCAAATTTCCGCGGGGCAACTATCAGCCGATAGTTCCGAGACATAAACACTCTATTGTTTAAATAGAAACACGGTACATGTTTTCTATTTCTTAAATGTAATGAATGCAAGTGGAATTTAGGATTTACACTACGTGTGAAATTTGAAAGTTGTCTCAAAATTTCACCAGCCGTTAGATAAGTGCAGTTTGAAAGAAATTTCAAATATTACGAGTAATAGTGTAATCCTTAATTGCTCTCAGCCAATGACGTTGAAGTAATTTTCTCCTTCCTATAATAAGGGTGGATATGACGCTGAATGAACGTTTACTTTCGAGAAGAGTTTCCTGTCAGTAATAAACGTTATCGTACCTCTTTTTGGATATCTATGGCTGATGGAAGAGTCATGCCAGGTTCCTCAGAACTGGCTACCGGTTCTGGTTTTGGTTGATATTTGAACTTCCGTCCTTTTTTGCTTGGATCAAAGAAATGCAGCAGCGCATCCTCGTGTACTGGTCTGTGTTTCTTATTCCAAGAAAAGATGAAGCTTCTCCTTCCATCTTTGAGTTCTGAACGAAATTGACGACATGTGGCCGATTCCCTTGCCCAGCGGGAGAGGAAATGCTGCTCTTCTTCTTCTTTGTCTTTGTACTTGTTGTCCCCAGCAATGACAATCAGTACGTTCTCATCTTTAAAAAAACAATAACAAAACAATAACAATTTGATGTGAGAAGATGAACCAAATCTTGCACTGTGATTGCCTACCCGAGCCAGGCAAAATGGTGCTATATCTGCTAGCCCAGGGTCACGCGCTGTGTCCTGCAAGAAAACATCTCCCCGAATATCAAATTTTCCAAAGAACATTCTTGTCCCTTTAACATTGGAGTTTCTTTGTTCTATTAATCATCATCATAGCTGGCATTGTCTTGTTGTTTTGAGACAATCGCGTGGAGTTTCTCCGATCTTCAGTCTCACTTTTTCAACCCGGCATCGACGACCTCGTCTGAGAAACTTATCCATTATACAGAGAAAGTAACAGTCTGCACCAAAAAGCAAAAGCTGTTCGGATTCTGGAAGAACTAATCTGCAAGTGGAAACTAGGTAACAGACTTTGATTGAGTTGAGATGGAGAGGATAATGGCATATTCATTACCTCAGAACAAAATTACGAATTACGGTTATACCAGGAATGGCCGCCTCTAAAGTTGACGTATGGTCCTATTCTCCCAGAGGAGAGCCAGGACTAACGATGATGATGAAGTTGAGGTGCGCAAAAGACTGTGGTTGACATAGATTTTTCAAAAGGTCTCATCTATTTTACATTCCAGTCGGATGGTAAAGAGGGAAATTGTTGCGCAAATCCAATAGAAACTCTCTTTAAACAGAGTTTGCTAGGAACAAAACAACACTTCTTATTACGTGATCTAACGTGACTAACTTACCTGAACCACTTTGTTTCTTGAGAGCTCTATAGATCTTTCCGTAGCCGCTGTCTTCGTTGAACGAGAGAGAACTTTCGTGTGCATGGACAACAAATACAGCGTAATCCACGTCTTTCAAACTGGGAATTGTTTTCTCAGCTTCTTCAGTAATTTGTCCACCCCTAAACGGATGTTTCACGATTTTCGAGATCTTGAATGGAATCTTATTTTCAACGGCTTTCAGTAGTGATTCCACTTCACTTAAATTGCATAAGGTATCGCAATTAAAAAGGTAAATAGTCTTCCCTTTTGTGTCCGCCAAGCCACTGCCTACAGGTTCTTCTACATGACGTCTGACCTTACTTTTCTGTTCCTCTTGGTAACTGTAGGGATGGAGGCATGTTTCATTTTCTTCGTTCGGCACCAGTGTTTCTCTGTCATCTTTCATCACAAACTGCCAGAAATGCAAGTGGTTGTTAATCTACCTCTACTTTTCGTTTCATTCACCAGATCACTCTTTTCCGCTTAAATCCGTTTTCAAACAAATGTAAGACGGTATCTGAGTTTTTCTTGCACTAACTTTGCTAACGTAGTCGTCCTCCTAATAAAGGTAAGTGACGTATGATACCTTTGCTTTTCTCAACTTTGTCTTGCAAATGTTTATACCATGTAAACAGGATAAATGTAAGTTTAACAATGACACAATAATACAAGAAACTCGCATCAAATCAACAAAATCTATTCGGAAAATTACAGTTAGATCATTCATCATTGACTGCATGTGGCAAATGAAGAAGTAAAATCTTAAAGAAGTCTGACCCGGACATCAGCCGTTGCATCATTGAGAACTGGCTTGGGGCCAGGTCGCCTGGTTAAAAAAAGCAACACCAACAACAACAACAACAACGATACTCAAGCACGCATTACAGGGCTGTACTGTAAGGGAGGAATCAACTCTGAAAGTTTTGTAAACATCAACACAAATTCAACAGACATCTAAAACAACCTCGATGATTTTCAATCTTACCTGTTCTCTATCCAGAAAGAACATTTTGCATTTTCTGTACTCATCTTCTGTAATTGTAGTTTTCAGTTTCACTTTATCAAGGCCGAGCTTCTGCAGGACTTGAGCTGTCACAAGTCTTTCTTCCGCTACTTCATTGAGATGGCCGCTACTGTAATCTTTCCACAGACCTTCAAGGATTTGCAGTGAGCTGCATGTCACAGTTATCAACAAACTTCCTAAGTTGTAGTTTGCAACACCGACTTCGAGCTTAACTCTCAAGTATTCTAGAAACAAGTTGAAGGATTCCTTAAATGACACAACAACTTGCCAAAAGCTAATCTCTGTTGGAGGGTCCCGGCGGTTTCCTTGATGAGGAGAACTGGATAGTGGTTGCTCCTGGCTACTGGGGAATGTGATCACCGTGCTCGGGTTAATGGCATTTCCACCTTGCGAGAAGCTCTCCACCGTGATGTGAATAAGAAGAGAGTCTGTAAGTGAAAAAAAAAAATGATACTCAGTGAAATTTATAAATTCTAAACGATCCTTGATGACCTTGAGAAGAAAGAATGCTGTATTGAACTGTAATCGTGTGATTCAATAAGCGCGGTGGCCCAGTAAAGTTTCCGTTCGAACTACGCGTAGACTGCGAGCACTCCGACTCTTTTGCTCGAAAAGAAGAAGAACGCAAAGGCACGATTTTCGAGTGGCAAGCTCGTAAGTCGAAAGTAGCCCATGTTTCGCCCCTCGCTCCTCGAAAGTTGTGCTCGTTCTCTCAGCGTTTGCGTTCTTCCCAACGGATTTTAAACCAAAAGAGAGACTGACTGTACACAGCCTAAGCTACTTGAAACAGTACTAACTCTTAACTTTCAATTGTGATCATATTATTATCCGGATATATTAAGCCAAGCTTAAGGAATTCAGTCGATCTCGATTTTTAAAATGCTTTAGATTTTTAAATATTTTGGAAGGTTACCTAGTTTTTGGTTGAGCTGTTGGATAATATTGTTCTGATCTCTGACTTCCAGGTTAACTTGTCGCAGTTCATTTCGTACTTGTTCCACTGAATCTTTGACTTCCATGTCGTTCTTGTACCATAAGTTAAGTTCGTCTATGTATCTCTGTGCTTCTGACGTTAGAGGATCACTAAGCAGTTTATCAATGGACTTATTCCACTCATCTCTCTTTGCCTGACTAATAGATCCAGCAATTCGTGAAAGAGCCTCACTGATTTCCTTCCAAAGATTACAGAACTCAGATTCCATTATTTCCATTTTGCTGTTGTGCCCGTAAACGGAATTGCGGTAGTATTTTATCCGCGCTAAATCAGCTTCAAGACTGTGGTCTGTGCTGTTTGGAAGATTATCCCATCCCGTGGCAGGCTTTGTTAAGTTGCATATTGTTCTGAATAGTCTAAACATTAAAGTGATATCGAAATCGGCGGACTTGCCAAACGTACCAGGGGAGGGGTAGAGGCATTTCCATTCTGGTGAGGAGAGCTTTGCTCGTCTCAGCTTGGTTTTTATAGCAGGATCACTAAGCTTTAATGGAAGATCAGCGGGCATGTGCAAAGAATCAAACTTTTCTTTTAGAAGCCTGACGCCTCCAGACATCAGAAGTCTTGTAAGTCGTTGGAAATTTTGTTTCCCGTTCGTTGAACGCAAGGCTTCGTCTGCGTCTGTGACGGAAGCCATTGTCCCAATACTTGATCACACGTCATACAACGATCTTAATCCTAAAAAAGGAAAAATTAGAAAACAAGTGATTCAAGAAATTCTTTATCACTTGATGCTACAATCATGGTACCAAAAACTGTCCAACCATTGTTGAACACGTTGTTATAAATTTGTGACAGAATAGGTTACCATAGCAACACTATGACCTGCTAAAAACACCATTAATTACAGCTTTGGGGCTTCTAATTCAAAAGACGCCACCTTAAATTTTTGAAAATTTAAGAGGACTGTAAACCCTAAGTACAGAATTTTTTTAAACTTTGTCAAAAGTTGCGTCTTATCATGCTTTTCAAAATTTGATAATATAAGAGCTTTTCACTGTGCCGTTTCTGAATAACAACTCCCTAAAGCTGTAATCAATGGTGATTTAAGCAGGTCATACGGTTGCTATGGTAACCTACTGTGTCACGAAAATGGTAACAACGTGTTCACCTATGATTGTAACATCAAGTGATAAAGAATGGTTACAATGACCCATCAAAATCGAGGGGCTGGGAACTGTTTTGAGCCACCGGGACGGATCATTATTTTTAAGGAGTGGGGGGGGGGGGGGGTGGGAGAGTTCGGGGCAATTCCAAAAATGATTCCTGCACTGCAAATACTGCTGAAAAAAAGTCTTGCAAGGGGAGCTATGGGGAAAAATAAATCGAGCAAGTGCTTTCTACTATCCAGTTGAAGGTGGGAAAAAAAATTCATGTCCCAGAAAATTGCCCAACCCCCCTTCCCCCCCCCCCCCCCCACCCGTCAAAAAAATAATTGTCCATGCCTAAATGAGAAGCGTTTAACACCGTGACTTTAGTAATTCTGGCACTACGCATCGCGTGACATCCCCTGCTTGACAGCGTGAATGAACTCCCGATTGACAAAGACCCTTATTATAGCTTTAAATCTATTATCCAGAGATATCCAAGTTATAGTAATTCAACTGCAAAGTAAGGATTGAACTAATAACGTTAAAAAAATCCGTCAGTTCTAAGAATAGTCAATGACTGTTCAGTTTCCCGGAAATCAGAGCAAGCGAGCGATGCAGTCGTTTTGAGATCAGATTGATATCCTGTTTAAATGTCAATTTAGCCGTGTTTTCTGCTTCCCATTTGCTCTATCAAGCATCAGGAGAGCTTCTTGAAAACTTTTAAAATTCAGTAATCATATTTTGACATTTCTGTTCATCTTTTGTGTGCCTGGTATGATATAATGTTCGCCTTGAATATGCAGACTGTTGATTTGCATACAGACTGTTGATTTAAATGCAAAATTTAGTCTCATTTCATATCAGCTACAGACGAAAAGAAGTTACCTCAGATGAACGGATGTACCAGACATGAAAGACTGTGTTAGCAGTCAAAAATGCAAATCGTTTATTATGAAGTAAATTGAACTGAACTGACTGGGTTGCATCAGCGAGTTGATACCATATAAAAAATAAACAATGTCTTTGCTCCTCTCCTTTAGCATCTTGGCTAACATTGTGCCACCAAATGTATGTTTTGCATACTTTTGAATTTACTTTCGAACATATATGGAAATAGAAAACCTCTACAAACAACAGCTTAAACTGGAACGAATAAAACTGATCATGATGAACTAGTGTTTTTAAAATTACAGCGTAGCGATTCATTTAAGACTTCGAGCAATTGCAAAATCACCAAGACGGCCCAACAAGCGCTTTACAAATTAAGAATCGATTCACGATCGGAGATACTCACGATTTTGAAATCACAAGTTCCCATTTGAAAACAAATCAGCCTTCCTTTGTTCGGGTTTTGCGTATAAAGAGTTTGAAGTCTTATCTGTCGAGGCTACCGATACGTCGGAGGCTTTCGAGAATCCAAATGTCACGTGACCTTTTAAGTTATTTGCTTATAAATTATGGCGTGAAATTGTGGGAACTATAGTGACAACCTCGTAGCCAATCCTTGTAAATTCTTGCTATTCCTAAGTACATGCATACTTGCTGCGTTTACTGTAGCGCTAAAGGCGAGTTCAAATGCAGTTTTGATAAGAGCTGTGAAATGGTAAGGAGCTCGAGATGCGAGAGAGTTTGGAATTGTAGTCTCAACAGACCAACAATTTCTTCGCCTTCTGAATGAAGAGACAAAGCAGTCTGAGACAAATATGGGTGTTAGTCCGCGCACGTTCAGGGTAGTATTCTATTGAGGCCCTGTTTGGGGTGGGGGAGTGTCTGAGTATCCCGGCATCAATTTTTTTTTTTTTGCCCTACATATATCCCGTATCCCGTTAATTCCACTTGTAAAGATAAACAAGTTTCCTACTCGATATCCCACTTTATCTGTATATCTTATAGCCCAATGATTTTCCCAAAAATATCCTGTGTCCCTGTAAATTTTAACTAGATATCTCCTATCCCGAACACCCCCTATATATATTTCAAACTATTTTCCCATCAAGTTTTCGTTTTATTTAGTTTTGATGCTACTTTTAATTTTCATCCAGTTTTAGGCTAAATGTAGCTGCGAATTATTACTTTATTACTGCTAATGGTTTGAACCCAGGAGTATCAGTAGTTCGTATAGTGTGATCGTCCGGGTGAGTGTAGTTCTGAAAAGAACTGTTGTTGGTGACTGACGTTTCGACAACCTGAGCGGAAGTCATCCTCAGAGTCAAGTAAATGGTGTTTGTCAGTCGATGATGTAATAAGTCTGGTCCGTTGAACGTGATTGGTCAGTATAGCCATGGTGTGCCCTTAATGTGCCCTTAATGTAAGGTATAGTCACTGTAGTAACAGGTGTAGGGTTCCGGTTCGTAGCGTCAGCTTCAGTAGGTCGGTAAATGTTTCGTCTAATAAAGTCAGCGTTGAAGTTGTTTTTGTGAAAAACACGTTCAAGGTATCTGTTTTCGTCACGTACAGCTTACGTGACGAAACACCATCGGACAGCTTAAGCCGTCCGAAACATTTACCGACCTACTGAAGCTGACATTAAGGGCACTTCTGAGACCATCTCACGGATCCTACAGCCCTACAACATTCGTGTAGCCCACAAACCTACAACTACGTTACGACACTTACTGACCAACGTGAAAGACAGAGACGAACCTAACGACAGACAGGGAGCAGTTTACAAGATCAAATGCTCCGACTGCCAGGCTTCCTACATTGGTGAGACTGGCAGAAACCTTAACACGTGACCGACTGAACACAAACGAGCCACGAGAGATGGTGATGCCAACAATCACATTGCTGTACATCATCAATTGACAAACCACAGCATTGACTGGGACTCTGCTCAGTGCTAAACCTACAATGCAAACTATTTTCAACGACTGACTCTGGAAAGTTGGTACACTAACCTAGAACAAAAAGCCTCTTTACAGATGTCAACAACTACCGGCGCCTTACAAACGACTTATCCATGACAGAAACGAAACCGACAAACGGACTTCTAACAGACCGACTTAACAATACACGGACCAAAAACCGACCTATTAGACTAGCAATAGACGGATCGAAACCCACCAATGACTGATGACAAACTTTACACGAGTCTTTCAGCCAATACCATCATGGCTATACTGACCAATCACGTTCAACGGACCAGACTTATTACATCATCGACTGACAAACACCATTCACTTGACTCTGAAGATGACTTCCACTCAGGTTGTCGAAACGTCAGTTACCAACAACAGTTCTTTTCAGAACTACACTCACCCGGACGATCACACTATCCGAACTAATTATTATTTTGTTCTCATTTTATTGCTTTACTTTATCATTTCTTACACTGCAGACTAAGAGTTCGTAGGTTCCAGCAACCCTAGATTCCAGGCTGTCCGCCTCCCTTAGTAGTAATGATCGCACAATAACTTCATGACACTTTCTACCCTGCTCTGTAACAGGACTGCCGGGGTTGACAGGTTTGGAACGATCGATAATTAACCAATTGCAGACGTAGCTATAAATCATATAACATAAGTCACATTCATATTCGAACTAGGAGTATATCATCTCAATCAGCTAAGTATACGATGCGATGCTTCTACTGAATGACGATTACGTAACCGTTTCAACGCCGAATGACCTCTCGGATAAAATAATCTCGAGTCTCTCCGCAAGAAAGACTAAACTGCTTCGGTTAGTATCCACTCCAGCTAAGAGTTCAATTAGTTGGGGTGGAGTGCGAGAAAAACTGCGAACGGAAAAAGGAGAGAGATCGAGGCCTACTGTGTAAATGCGAACTCAACACTAAATTTTTTTCCAGCCGTTTCTCCGCACTAATCCCCAACTAACCAACGTTAACTATCTACAGTATCTGTTGTCCTCGTGACCAAGGACAATGATGTATATTAATGGGTACAATTATATACGAGTGACCCATGGAGACTACGGAAATTTACTTGGGTTTCCAGCATATTTCTGCACTTCTTCTTTTATGAATTACTATCACTATAATCTTTTTGCAAAGAGGTTACCATAGCAACAGTGTAACACGCCACAGCGCCCTTAATGAACCTTACGAACATATAGCTCCAAACATTGAGCTTGGTTCCACTGACCCCTCTAACTTTTTAGAATTGAAATAGGATGCATGGGAATATTACAACTTTTTACCGAGTTTAATAAATTCGTTTTAACAAAATGGGGTTTTCCGAACTAGCTTTTGCATCAAAAGTCCTAGTGTAGTGTTTCTAACAGAAAAAACCGTTGCTATGGTAATTTGTAACCTCAAGAAAATGATTGTATCTTGTTTATCTATGATTGGGCATTTTTTAAAATGCCATTATTATAGCTTCAAGTAAGAAAGAGTGTTAATATCAAAGTCAGTAATTATACTGAAGGGCAGCGAATGGTACCTTGAATATCTTGGAAACTTTCTCTTGGAAACTTTTGTTTCGATTCGAAATTTCGGAAGCATTTAAGAAGAGTCACGAAAAATCATTTTTCTGTGTTTCATTCGTCTCCCAATCTGAAATGTCTAAAGTCTCGGCAGTCACGGACCCAGGGGGTACTCCTATCATGGCCAAAATGTGGAGGCTTCGCAGGAAAGGGGTACTTCAGGCTTCAGTTATATTGAAGGGTAGTGATTTCACAAGCTGAGGTATATGAAAGGGTAAGAAAATCGGAATATCTTGACTCCCGCCACAACATGAACTGAACAAATAATACTTCTTTTCTGGTCAGCATCTCTTCTGGTAATGCTTACTGTTCTCCCATAATGTTTTTCCTAACCTCATTCCAAGGGTTTAGAAAAGCGATGCAGTGTTCTAAAGAAGGTCTGTGAAAGAGGTGTACAAAAGGGGTATACAAAAGGGGTATCTTTTGTGTCAAAATGGTATGCAAAAGGGCAAGGAGGTGAACCTCGGGGTGGAGCCTCCACTTTTTAGAGTAGCACCTCCGGGGTCACTGATTTTCAAACAAGGATGTCGGCGTCTCGGCGAGTGTCGATTTTTACCATCCGTCACCCTTATCGTTGTCACCACCTTAAGAAATCGAACAATAATCCCTTACGGTGGGTGTTCTCACTTCAACTTTCTTAATTTTCCCGGTTCCATCAACGAAAAACGTTAACTTTTTAAGACGATGTGACTTCCACTTTTGTTTCAGCTTTTCCTCTTCACTCGCCGGAGGCTTCCAGCTGCCGTCCCAGGTCAGCACATCGTTACTTGCGTACGAGATTACTCCATAGCGTAAGTATGTCATGAGCTTAACTGAGGAACTACTGCTCGGCGAGGTGACGTCAAGGTCTTCACTGGAAACTGCAAATACAAATGATTATTGCATCTAAATCTATCAAATTTGAAAATATACATTTAATATACATTTTCTTTAGCCGATTTGTTTTTGTTTTATCTACGTATAGAATACGTTTTTTCTAATGCTTAGGATCATATTTAGTGAAGTCAGATGACTAACATAATCATCTGCTCAGGGGCATAACTCCGGCAAGAAAAATCTCATATTCAGTGCTCACCCACATGATTTCGGCCAGCGCTCGCTCGACGCTCTAAAAGAAATCAACAACCTGAAGCAGAAAATCTCGGTTACATTTTGACCGTGCGCATGCCGTCAAGTTCAGTTATGGTTTCTAAATATGCGCAGAGAGAAACCGCTGTACTGAAATGCTGGGTCACGTTCCGATTCGCCCAGAGATCCCGATCTATTCTGCTGACTGGATCGCGACCTCTGGGAACGAGAGTGTAGCAATACGCGACTTAGGAAAACGGTATTATCCTGGATAGGGTGCTAGTCCATCCAGCGGGTTACCTCCCAGCATTTGGTTTGAGACCACCAGCCTTGCAGGGGCGGATCTAGAGGGAGGGTGCAGGGGGTGTGCACCCGCCTGAGATGAAGCCTCCTTCTTCATATTAGCTCGTATTCGCTTTTAAACTTTGTTTACCTCACCAGTCAGTTACGCCATTCCTTAATGGTGCACCCCGTCCTAAGAAAAATCTTGGATCCGCCCCAACCTTGTCACGAGCCCACACCAAGAGAGGATGAAAAGTAAGAGAGTCCATCTCCCATGTAGACCTCAGTGGCGGATCCAGACCTTGTGCTAAGTGGGGAGCGGGGGGGCGGGGGGGGGGGGAATAGCCAATATTGTAACGCAGGTTTTGATGCATGGGGAAAGTCCAAGCAGCCTTTCATCCTCCACGAAAAGATCTACGCAACGCATGTGGTAAATTGTATACTATATCTTAACATGGAATTACCTGTATTTCACCTCTCTTATCCTTCACCTTACATACATACATACTTTATTACCACTTCCCCAAGGGGTATTTTCGGAGGCAATAATTCCAATTCAATACATCTAGAATAAAATCTCCAGTTATGAAAACTATTACATTGAAGGAATACAAGATCACAAGAGAATCTTCTCCTGCCCAAACCTATCGCCTAACGATGATCAACGCAATTCAGACAGGCATTACGCCACTGTGCGTCGCATGCAGTGCATGAACAGATAATTCATCATCATTGTATTCATCATTGTATTCATCAAAACGAATATCCAGTCAAGACGATGAATACAACCACCACGATTCCCTGCAGGCACGTCTCACGGAGGAACCGGTCATCATTTCCGACTAATCTCTTGTAGACTTAAGAGAAACGCTCAATCGTAATCTAAATACCTTGCATATCAGATTCTGAAGGGTCGTGTCCATCAACTTGGCTGTCCATAGTTTCCTCCTCACGTGCCGGTTCTTGTAGAGAGCGTTCTGGTTCCTTCAAAGTTCACATATAAAGCAAAAAAGTAAGAACAGATAGCAGCTGAAATAAGAGACACGGGAGGCAAAGCTATGTTAAAAGGCGATTTGCATGATTGCGTCATTTGACTACAAGCTCCAGAATCCTTTACGATTTCTTTTTCTCATGCTAATTTGCGCAATTGTCATTTAAACCCCCGTGTGGTCTAAAAATTTGAATAACAAAGGAGAAACGAAATGAATTCTGGTAGTTGTAGTCAAATGACGACATCGTGCAAGTGTGCTATTGACACTTTTCAATGAAAAGATGTGGAGAAAGACGATGCACTACCAAAGTAGAAGTTGGTGGACAATGGTTTCAAACATTCACGCGTTACACAGTACCTTTCTACCATGAACATGAACATTGTGTGGTTTTAGCAAACTATTTAGGGTCAGAATGAAGCATGCCCGAGATTTACAGTCAATTTTATATGCATGACTTATACCGACGCCCCATTCTATATGTTCTCGTTCTGGTGCAACTTGGCAAACATCGAACGTTTTCATTGGATCGAATGTTTTATCTTTGAAATAAAGTCTTATGTAAGACCAAAAAAAAAACCCAAACAAAACAAAACAAAGGACTACGAGCCTCCTTCATAGGGATTTAATTCTTGCTGTACTAAGTCAAATCTTACTCGCTCGTGATTGGTCTTAAGACGTCACGTGATGACGCAGTGAACCTTGAGAATATCCGAGGTTATAATCCATCACATATTTTCGCTCGCGCGCGATTGGTCTAAACGCGTCACCTAACTGAATAGTCCTCAGCTAAAACTGGGGAATATCCGAGTGATATTCCCCAATTTTCAAAACCGCGCATGTTGCGAAAACCATTTAAAGGATAATAAACACAATACTGTATAGCCTCCATTTAGCCCGAAAATATGCTCGGATATTTGTTCTTGAACATTAATTGTTCCTCAAAGCTCACAGTTTTTCTCGAGCTACGCTCTCGGAAAACTGTTCGCTTCTCGGAACAGATGATGTCCCCGG
>NC_138151.1:7870200-7952700 GCF_964199315.1 Orbicella franksi
GAGTGTATGACGTCATCAGTCATCTCATTTGCATATTTTACACATTTTTCAAAATTAAATATCTCCGGAACTAATGCAGATATTTGCAAACGGTAAACGGCGTTTTTATTCTTTCATGGAATTCTGTGTGATACACCTAAAAAGATCAAAGGGGAAAAATTTGATCATAGTACCACTTTAAAGGTCAGCCATGTTGTTGTTTATGTTAAAAATCAGTTTCTCTACTGACCTAATATTCGGGAACGGGAAAAAATTTTAATAGGATGTTATCAATTTTCTCTTCCCAAGATCAGTCAGACGAGAAAAAGTTGATCCGACGAATCGGCGATCTACATCACACGTTCGTGGCCTGAAATTATCACATGATCGCAACGCCGGGAGTGCTTCTCTTGCTGTGGTTGAACCGCACAACGCCGCAACGGGGTAGCTGCGGTTTTCACGGAATCGTACCCGTTTAGTAGCACAATCTTGTCTCACTGTTTTTGAGAGAACTACAAAATAAAAAAGCCTTAACGATTGCGAACAGATTTTAACCATGTTTAATCAATTTGGTTGGGAGTCGATATAAAACTACTGAGTAAGAAACGACAAGCTATGTAAACAGAGTAGTAAAAGACGAATTCGAAACCGAAAGTGGAAAGCTTTACCAACACGAACCATTAAAACATAATCTAAACTCGCCTGGAAGTAAACTTAAGACTTACCTAAGCCGGCTTGTCCCTTGAGAGCTCTATAGAGTTTTCCATAGCCGGTATCTTCGTTGAACGAGAGACAACATTCGTCTGCATGCACAACAAATACAGCGTAATCCATATCTCTCAAACGGGGAATAGTTTTCTCGACTTCATTAGTAATTTGTCCACCCCTAAACGGATGTTCCACGATTTTCGAAATCTTGAATGCAACCCTCTTTTCAACGGCTTTCAACAGTGATTCCACCTCGCTTAAATTGCATAACTTGTCACAATTAAAAACGTGAATAGTCTTCGCCATGTTTGTAGGCGGAAGTTATTTCTTTCCGAGAAAAACGTATCGGTCACGCATCTAGCATGGGTCACGCAAGCTAAACGCCATTGGCTAAATAGAGTGTGTACACGTGACGTCATCAAATTCTCAAATCCAAAACTAAAGAGCCCCTAAAGGTTTTATCCTTATCAGACATAAGAGGTACTAAATTTATATTTGTTTACAACTTTCCAGCTCAATAGCGTCTTTCGTTTGGAAACCAGCGCATTTTGAATTTCGGAGTTATGGCGGTGCGTGACATAAAAATATACACTTATCTCGTGATTTTTAACCATTCTAGGAGTTAAAGTATCAGGAAAAGTGCTTTTGTAAATGTTTTTTGGTTCGGTTCAGATAATCAGTTGTCTAGATAGCCAAAGTAAATTCCAGATGTTTACACTATTTTCCGGCCGCCATGTTGGAGGACTAAGGAGGTCCTTCCACATGGCGGCTCCATGCTAGGCTCTATAATTTTGCACGGAACATCTCGACGAATATCTCAACTTTGGGACAACGCACACACCTTAAACTCGGAGAACTGTCTTCTTTATTTACCGTCAGGAGCCATAATCGGGGACGGAGACCGTAAGCGCGCGCCGTTCCAAGTATTGGGGTTGTCCCCATGATATGGGACAATAATTCTATTTTTAGAACAAATTGCGCCATCACCTGCGGCACATGCGCGTGCATGCTGCGAGGATTTTTGCGGATGTCGCGCGGGGGAAATGGCGTCCGAAATTCCCGAAATTTTTCATGTTTTTGCCCCACAACTGAACGCGTTTACGTCTGTTGGAATTTTGCTTAAGTATTTTCGTCGTAAGCTGCTCCAGTTTGAGTGAAGTAAGACAGTGTCGAATTTAGGTATGTTCCGCTTTAAGCTTATATATATCGCTGACCAAGTTGTGTTCCGACGGATGCTTCTTTTACATGAGCTGTACATTACTCCACTTTAAATTTCACATATGTTGAAGATTAACAGCTTTTCCATTACACATCAAAAAACTATCTGGATATATTTAGATATAGCAGAGCTTCAGGACTTCATAGTTTCATAGCTCCTCTTGCCACACGCTTGCGAGGAATTTGTCAGTCTATCGCGACCGAAAAGTAAAACACAATAATTGCTAGTTTGAGTTTCGCTTGAATTGTAAGCAAGGCTTGATGTTTCATCGAGGCTTATATGGCAAGCCGTTTGTAGCAAAATTAAATCCTTGCAATATATATATGTTTAATCCTTTAAATAACGGTTTTATTTAAAGATAGAAAAAGGCATTCAATCCAATGGTAAATAAAATTTTTGGTTCAATTCAATCTTTTAATTTTCACGATTCAATCCAATACCTGGAATATTGATTCAATCCAATACCTAAAATATTGATTCAATCCAATACCTAAAATATTGATTCAATCCAATACCTGGAATATTGATTCAATCCAATACCTGGAATATTGATTCAATCCAATACCTGGAATATTGATCAATCCAATACCTCGAATATTGATGCAATCCAATACCTGAAATATTGATTCAATCCAATACCTGAAATATTGATTCAATCCAATACCTCAAATATTGATGCAATCTTCCTGGGCCGAGCGCGGCCAACAGGAACGAGAGTAACTGAGCACTAGAGAGCACTGAAAACATGACGGGCGAAGGAGAACTAGATTTTGAAGTTTAGTTTCCTAAGTTTCTTGCAGACATCTTGGATAAAACGGAAATAATTTTTGAGAATTTTGACTCAGAAGTTGGAATCATGGAAGACCATTTCGTAAAATTCCTGTTGAGGTGCTCGAGGAACTTTGAGGACTAGGATTCATCTGGACAACGATAACAAAGATGATTGGAGTTTGGAGATGGACAATTCACAGAAGATTGACAGAGTATGGCTGAGAAGATATGAGGGGTTTCAACAGCTTACCTGATAAGGAACCGAAATCATTCAAGAGTATGGATATAATTTCATTGCAGGTTTCTTTAAGTCCATTGGGTTACGGGTTCAACGGAGAAGAATAAGAGAAAGGCTAGCAAAATTAGATCCCCAAAATACTGTCTTGAGATGGGGTGCGTAAATTCGCTTTGGCATCTGGATGGACATCACTCTCTGATCCGATGGAAAATACTAATTCGGCTGTATAGACGGATTTTCTCGGAGAATAATGTTTTTGAAATGTAGTGCCAACAATAAAGCAGAAACAGTTCTTGAATTGTTTCTGGATGCCGTTAAGAGAGACGGAGAATTTTGGCCTTCCAGAGTACGAGTAGATCATGGTGTTGAAAACGTTGGTGTGTGCGATACAATGGAGCAGGTTAGAAGAGAGGAGAGGGGCAGCTTCACTGCAGGGCCATCGACACAACCAACGAATTGAAAGATTGTGGAGGGATGTTTCCGTTGTGCTTCCCACTTGAACTTTTACACTTTTTGTAGTATGGAATTGTCAGGCATCCTGGACACTGATAATTCAGTACATCTTTCCACCTTACACTTAGTTTTTCAACCAAGGATAAACCTTGCTCTTTGCCAGTTCACTGAAGCTTTCAACCACCAAAATGTAAGAACAGAAAAAAAACTGGTTGCCACACCAAATGTGGCTTAATCATATGATGCAGCCTGAAAACCCCCTTTCAAATGGAAAGTCATATGATTTTGAATACTATGGTGATGATCCTGATGGTCCAACTCCATTGGACAGTGATAACAATGTTGTAGTTGAAGAAATTGACCTGGGACAACATGATTCAGTGCAGTCATTTGTATTGGAAAGGCTAGATCCCTTAAGATAATCAAGTCAAATAGGAGTAGACATCTTCCAAGAGGTTCTAGAACTAGTGACTGTTAAACTTGGGCAACTGACAATTGTATAATACTACATATGTGTGGGCTGGGTAAAGAAGATTATGGCCCTTAAAGTATTTTGGCAACTCAGTTCACAACAGAAAACCTCACCCTGTATCAAGTAAATTATTTTCTCATCTTCCTTTTCATTGATATACAAAACTCAGAAACTGCTTGAATTACAGAATGCCTAACTTCTAGCAACACAACTAAACTGAAGAGAAATCAGGGCATTTGATAACTGCCATGTGCACTACTCTGCCTTGTAGATTTTTCAGGTGCTTATCAAAACAGATATTAAAATGTTGCAAGGTTAATTTGTTATCTTATTTTCAAAAGTACCCAGGACACAAGACTAACCTCTTGGTGCACTGGCGTAATGGCTACTAACAGGACTCATGTCACTAGCCAAAACTAACTTTGCACCAGCCAGCCTTTTTCATACACAGCTTCACTGACTTTTTTATAAGAGTGGTCAATCTTGGACATTTCTTGTTGCATCTAAAATGTTAATAATAATCACTAAGAAAATTTCACTCCCACAAACACGAATCCTGCTTTTCTTGAATATGCTTATGTTCAATCTCTGATGTACTTTTATCAGTGTTGCCATTTTCTTTTATCTCCCTTTAATAGTTAAATATTTATCATATGCTTATTAAGGCAATTATTTCCACGAAATCCACTCATAGTTTCCCTGTTTTCATTAGTTTCTATTCTCTTCAGTTTTACTTTGTCAGGATAATTCTCAATTTTGTTTTCATCCAGTAGACCAGTACTCCATTCCATCATGATTGTCACAATGGCTAGTGAAAGTGCAAAATCTACTATTCAAAACTGAAATGTGTGGCTAGTTGGCAGTAGTGTTAGCCTTGAGCCCTTGGTACCCGATATTATTCACAACAAATTGGTGCCATGTTTTTCATAGAATATCAAGAAAAACATCGTTTTTACGAAAGAAGTACCACGTGTGGGTTAAATAATGCAAAACATGAGACAACAACATTGAAAAACTTAAAACACATCCCAATGTTCAATGATTGCTGTCTTGTAAAATGTAAAGGTTCTTATTTCAAAAATAACTTAAAGCCAGGTTTACACAAGCAGTTTTTGTGAGAAACATGTTTGACTGTGCACACGGCACAGCAAAAATTTTGTTTACAGTTCAAAGTTTAGTGTGCCAGTAATGATTGGACAGCAGAAATATGCACAATACCAAAGACCAATGTGGTAGCAAAATTTGCCACAGTTTATGTTATTTGCCACAAAAAGCTAGCACACACAGCTTTTAATAAACAAATATGTTTGTCACATAAAAATTGGTTAACTTACATCTACAAAAGCGGCAGTAATGGAATCTAAATTTTCCGTGTCCCTTGTGTCTCGGTTGTAGCAATGTCTCATTTACCTAAGCACACTAATGGTTTGATCAAGAACTTCGGCGTGCGCTTCTGCAACTTCTGAGTCAAAATTCTCAAAAATTATTTCCGTTTTATCCAAGATATCTGCAAGAAACTTAGGAAACTCAACTTCTAAATCTAGTTCTCCTTCGCCCGCCATGTTTTCAGTGCTCTCTAGTGCTCAGTTACTCTTTTTCCTGTTGGCCGCGCTCGGCCCAGGAAGATTGCATCAATATTTGAGGTATTGGATTGAATCAATATTTCAGGTATTGGATTGCATCAATATTCCAGGTATTGGATTGAATCAATATTCCAGGTATTGGATTGAATCAATATTTTAGGTATTGGATTGAATCAATATTCCAGGTATTGGATTGAATCAATATTTTAGGTATTGGATTGAATCAATATTTTAGGTATTGGATTGAATCAATATTCCAGGTATTGGATTGAATCAATATTTTAGGTATTGGATTGAATCAATATTTTAGGTATTGGATTGAATCAATATTCCAGGTATTGGATTGAATCGTGAAAATTAAAAGATTGAATTGAACCAAAAATTTTATTTACCATTGGATAGAATGCCTTTTTCTATCTTTAAATAAAACCGTTATTTAAAGGATTAAACATATATCGCAAGGATTAAATTTTGCTACAAACGGCTTGCCATAGGCTTAATAACTTAACGTCCGTAGATACTGCTCAGTTTTATTCGTGTAAAAATCCAGTAAATTCTCTGTTGTCAATGAATGGGAGCGCCCGCCGATGCGTGTTTTGTACAGTCAGTAAACATGACAAATTGTACTTCCGCCGCACTTTAGTGTGAAAGCGTACATCGAACTCAAACAATAGCTCTATAGTTTTTAAATATGTTTAAGATTGATAAATGTTTGAGAACATATTAAAAGCTAAGCTGAAAATATGTGAATAAAGCAGAAACAATCAGCAAAGTTACGATGACGCTTTCTTTAATCAACTTGGAATAACGATTTCGATTTTGTTGATCGAGTTATCAAAACTCCTTGTCTATTTTCATTTTCGCAATGTAAAACTTCACTATGCTTATGTTGAAGAAACACACATGATGTTAGTAGCCTTTTTTGCATTCGTGAAATTTGTTGCAGCATCTCAGCACAAAAGATAACGAAAGAAATCTTTGTCAAGATTTGTTGACAATTGAAAACACCGACTCGGAATTGAAAGTGCACGAGCTGCACTATGCAAATGAGCTAATTGTACGCGTCAGACTTTCCTTTCAAAAACCTTTGCAAACTCACCAAACAAGCAGAGACAATAAGAAACCATCAAAACAGGTTTTGGTTATGATTAAACATTGTCTGAGAAACTCACAATTTAACTCGATACCAGAGTAGAGAGTTTTCTTGCTATATTCTTAAGCATACGCGTAAGCTTACAACTAGCGTGAGCAGATCTTATTATTCATTCCCAGCGCGAGATTGAAGTCTTGTTTTCGACCCTGAAAAACCCACCTTTTCCGTTAACTCAGAGCATAAAACTACATATAAGCGCCCTGGTTCGTATTCCCTGCCTTATTCCCTGCCATCGCTGTGAAAAATACGCAAGACAATCTCTCAACTCTCACCATTTGATCACGCAACGTGACAACATCCACGCGAGAGCCCCTGACATGTGCGTGAATCCGCGCGGAAATATGACGTCAGGATGGCGCAATTTGTTCTAAAAATAGAAAAATTGTCCCATATCATAGGTGCCCGTGAATCCCGAGACTTACGGTCTCCGTCCCCGATTATGGCTCCTGTTACCGTCTATAATATCACAATTTCTTGACTTAATCCGCGGAATGGTTTTTGATTTTATTTTTTATTGCGTGACAATGCACAGGCTTTATACCCGTTAACGTGGGGTTTTATGGCGTTATTTCTGCGTTATGAATTAAATACGAGAAACGCAACAAAACTTTGGAGGTATAAATCACTTTTTGCTCTTCATAACACAAATAAACGTCGAGAGCGGGGTCGATAAAGCCTTTCGTTTTAATTTTGTGTCATTGATAACGAAAAATCTAGTTTCCTGACTGAGAGATTGGAATTTTTAAACTTTTTTTTTCCCTTAGTCTTAGGAAATGTTGTGAAAAGTGCTAGCTGTGAAAGTTTAGCTGACCAATTTTACCATTGTGTAAACAATATATACGTGTCGAGTAGTCCTGGTGCAAA
The DNA here is from genome assembly GCF_964199315.1 of Orbicella franksi. Lineage (NCBI taxonomy): Eukaryota > Metazoa > Cnidaria > Anthozoa > Scleractinia > Merulinidae > Orbicella > Orbicella franksi. Next base: position 7,877,641 of record NC_138151.1, read on the forward strand.
TAATTGGTATTTGAGATAAGCCATTAGTCATTCCATTAGTCACGCAGGTTACTTTAACTATGCACGACAGTCAGAAGTCACAAGGCTAAACTGTCGAACTGAAAGAAGGGTCTGACGAGGTAAAATGGGAACTTGCTTTTGCCTCCTTTTTTCCCCTGAGAAAACTGGTCTGTGGAAACTGGGACTGGGAACCACAAACATAGGAACGGGACTGGGATTTGGGCGAACGGCAAAATCTGGACTGGAAAATGAGAATTATACCGCCCCCATCCCCCTATCCGGACCATCTTGAAACATCACTGCTAGAATTTCTTCACTCAGTTCAATTTATTTCGTTTCTTCTACAGGTCCTACCGTAATAGATCAAGATCGTTCTTCAAACACCCCACAATAAAGAAACCTCAAAGTATTTGTTTTGAAGGTATAACAAAACCTGAGAGTTGTATTCCTAATCAAAAGTTCAAGATCAAGAACTAATGGCAAACGGCAATGTCAAGTCAGCTTTAGCTAAATTTACTCATTATAGCGTTTGATATAGTGTTCGATATAGTGAGACTTGATGGGTGATAAAGTTTCATTATAACGCTCTTAATTAAGATTAGGTCGCCTCCTAAACAAGCCGGGGTAACTTGATTTACTGAAGTTTATTTTACTACTTGTCAGTTATTTTAAGCATTACTTAATTTGTGCTAGCGTTCTTTTTTTGTTGCTGTCGGTCTATTTAGCACCTACAGCTGTCCCTTAGCCACGCCCAAGTGCGCCTCATACAACGAATGCACCCTATAAAGCAACTCCTCATAAAACCAAGACACCCCACAAAGCAACTCCTCATACAATCAAGACACCACATAAAGCGACTCCTCATACAACTAAGACACCCTAGAAAACAATTCAAGAACTTGCGCCACCAAGGTGTCTCCTTCGCAGTGACCACCAAACGAATGACACCGCTCCCTCCACTGACAAACTTCACTGTAGCCTCAGGAGTTGAATTGTATCGCTCCATTAGGTCTGCTTCGCGTTCACCGCCTGGCAGCCATTGATCCTCTCGCTGCACAATGTCGGCCTCTTGGTAGGAGATCTCTCCATTGCGCATGAGCGTCTCCAGCAGCACAGTGCCCGCCGGGTAGTCATGATTAGTAACAATTGCTGGAGTTAAAACAAACAAGACAATCAATGATTTATCTACTGAATCACAGTGTGAAAGCAAAGCGATACTCCTTTAACTCATTCTCGCTGTAAACAGTGATCCAAATGCTTGTTTTCAGATTTTGGCGGGGCTGTTTATCTTAGTGGCATACTGTCGCAACAAAAGTCAACTGCCCATTTGTGTTCTCTGCCAATCGTAATTTCATTTCATTTGGGGTCTTTATTCGCGCTTATTTACGATATGTAGATCTATAGAAACACGCGCACAGTTGCAAATTCCTTTGAGACTTCGCAACTTTTGAGACATTTGAGATTCTGCATGTTGAACTGCATGCCGCCTAGGTAGCTGCCACCCCTTTCCTAAATCTCTGTCCTAACTATCGATGCGCTTCGCCTCTACCACAGTTTCAAGGCTTTTTAAAATTTTCAAATTGGAAGGAAATTCTCTCACTTCCATATCTAGGTTCTTCTTGCTGATCTCTCAGTTGTTGTGTCTGTTCCCTTCGATCACTGGAGTAGCTTCGCCGGCCTTCATTTTCATCACTCGGCACAAGCTGCTCCTTGTCATCTTCCACCACAAACTGCAAAGAAAACGTCTTTTTTACAAAAGCAATGCATAGTAAAAGGCTTGCCTGTAAGGAAACGTAAACATAGGGCTCTAAACTAGACCTCTTCATCACGCGGTGGCCGGCGCACTACCATACGGCCACTGTACTGCACGTTTCTGAATACAGCGTCTAGTTGAGGCTATATGGAAATAATACACCAGACATGCCAAGAAATAAATGAAAGCAAAGAAAAAAGAGTCATCTTCCGTTCAATTATCATCACAGGCATACCTCTTGATGGTTACCTCTGGCGTCTGGCGGAGTGACGTCACGTTCCTCACGTATTGGCATGGGTACTGGCTTTGGTTTTGGCTGATATTCAAACTTCTGTCCTTTCTTGCTTAGATCAAAGTAATGCAGCAGCGCTTTTTCGTGGATCTCTCGGTGTTGTTTGTTCCAAGAAAAGATGAAACTTTTTCGTCCGTCAAGATATTCCTCGGTGAACTGTGAACCCACTTTCCCTCGAGCCCAACGCGAGATCACAGTACGTTCTTCTTCGTCTTCATCTCTGTATTGATCGTCTCCACCAATCACTATTAAGACTCTGTCCCCTTTATGGAGATGAAATACTGTTTCAGTAAAAGCATTTGCAAATAGAACAAGTTCCGAAATCGTTTGCTTCTTCTTCCGAGGAAAGTTTCGTTCATCATCTAATATCTTTAGAGCTTTATAGCTTTCCATTTATTTAATTAGAGATGCTTTTTGGAAGCGTTCGACATTAATTACCAAGGCATTAAAGATCATTTCCAGTCCGTAATGCGGAGTCTCAGCACCCTTATGTTTATAAACATTGTAAGCCTCATTCGATGGAATGCGAATCGATGTTATTCGTTACGAACCACATACCTTATCTTTGAGGCCTTTCAAATTCTTTTTCCAACAGCTTTATTGATTTTCACGGCTGCGAAGTTGTTTCATCAAGTGATATGAGAAAAAACTTTGAAATATCTTCATGTAAGTAGTTGTGAAATGATTACATTTCGTGATTTCTGACATGAAACAAAACTAAAAACGTAAACAAATTCTCGAGAGTACGCAGTACCGACTGGAAATCATATTAATTAAGGAAATGATTACATGGAGATTTAATTAAGAAATTAATTAAGGGGTTAATTACTTGGAGATTTTAGCCCGGTTAGTGGGGGCTGCGATTCTGAAACAATCCCCTTAAAATAAATTGGAAAATAACATAAGAGAGGGCCGGTTTAAGCCCAGGTCTCAGCTCTGGCTGTAAATTCAAGTCCTCGCTGTTTTATTTCCAGCCCGGGTAAACGAACTTAAAAAGCCACAAAAAGCCCATGCAATAATAAGGAATGAAATTTCTGCCCGGTCAGGTTGACTAGTGAACTTGAGCATGGTCAGTGATTCTACTTCATCATTGGTCATTGGTCGTTTCGGAGGCATGTGAGAGAGAGCGCGCGAACCTGGGAGATCAATTTGTGTGTGATCTTTGGGGGATTAAGCTTATCTGGCGAGCTATGCAGTTTTTTCGGTCATTTTACCCGACCATGTCCAAGGAACAAGACAAAGATTACCGCCACGATGAAGACGCCCTTTTGAGAGACGACATGGAATCGACCAACGCAGCAGAAAACACTGAAAAGTCTAAGAACTCGAGCGACTCGCTCGCCGCTATGATCGCCAACATGAATCAGACCATGGTGGCGATGGCGGGAAACATTTCCTCAATGGGAAATGCCTTGAAGAGAATGCATGCTGACACAGCAACACCTTCTAATGCTAAAAGACAAAAAAACCACGACTGCTCGTCGCGATGTGCTCAGCGATGAGGCGTCTGGGGATGAATCGGCCGACTCGGCAGACTCGGTAGATTCTAGCGCATTGCTTCAGGTCACTCGTGCTCAACAAGAGCAGGCGCCACCGAAAAGTTTCAGCGAGGTCGAGGACCCCTCGACAAGCTTTTTCGGCAACATTAGTCAGGACTATGATGCCGAAGAAAAGACGTCTGAGGCCGTAACCGCCAAACTGGCAGAATTTGTCAACAAACGTTTCTCAGCTAAACTTGGTGACGGGAAGTACAAGGAGAAACTTGACAAATATGGCCGCGCATCAAACTGTGACAAGGTCACTGTACCAACAGTGAATTCTGAGATTTGGGACAAGCTTACTCATCAAGCTAAACGGAGGGATCTCCGCGTAGCGGCCATTCAGAAGGCAATCACGAAAGTTGGGGCTATCTTGACTGGCTCAGCCACCAAAATTATGGCTGCACTTGCTGACTCGAAAAACTCCAGTATCACCTCAAATCTGGAGGAACTTCTGACCTTCAATACAGATGCTATTGCACTGTTGGGTCACAGTAATCAGAGTTTGTCCCAGCACCGTCGTGATTTAATCACGCCTTGCTTGAACAAGGAATACAGCGCCTTGTGTTCGCCCCACATTCCAATCACTGGGAAATTATTTGGAGATGAACTCCAGTGCCAACTCAACAGTATCAAGGCCTCGAACAAAATTAACAACCTTGCGGCCGGTACTTCTAGTCGCCGCTTTCACGACAAACCTGGCAATAACAACAAAAATGGAAAGTCTTTTTTACGCCAGAGGGGAAAGAAACCCCATTACAGCCAGAAAAAACAGTGGGAGAAAAAGAAGCAGTGACTGCAAACTGTCCACTGAACGATTTACTTGACCAGGTAGATGTAAATAATTTTGTATCGTAGGTAGGTAGGTAAAACTTTATTTATGCAGGGTCGCCCATTCAGCACAGTGGCTGGTATCCAGAGGGGCCCTGCTAAATACAATTTCTAAAAATATAAAACGTCTAATAGTTAAAAATAGTTATATAAATAGAGTTAAAAAAAAAAAACTAACGTCTAGTAGTTGAAATAGTTATATAAAAAGAGTTTAAAAAATTGAAACGAGTTACAAGCATGAACTGGTAGGGAAAAAAATAGATATCATAAATTAGGTGCTATAAATAAAATGGGCTTTGACGAGATTTTTAAAAGAGGAGAGTGATACCGCTTGTTGGATTTTACAAGGTAGTGAATTAAAAAGGGCTGTGCCAGAAAATCTAAAAGTACGTTTGCCAAGGCTAAGTTTGGGTTTGGGTAGATGGAGGTCAGCCTTCCTTCGAGTGTTGTAACCATGTACATTGTAGTTCCTAATGAAATAGTTACTTAAATACTAAGGAACTAAGTTATGCAAACATTTAAAAACTAAAACACATTTGTGGATTTTACGGTTCGTTTCTAAGTCAGTCCACCCTAAAACATTAAAAGTATCTCTAGAAGAGTCACGCTTGAGAATGATACGGGCAGCACGGTTTTGCAACCGCTGCAGACTTTTGCTGGAGCCAACAGACAGTTCACCCCAAGCAGTGTCAGTATAACTTAAGATTGGCTCAATAAGGGTATTGTAGACACACTTCGCTGCTTTAAGAGTGAGGCAAGATCGTATGCGTGCTAGAAGTCCTAGACGCTTATTAACTTTTTTACAAGTAGTGTCTATATGCTCTTTCCAGTGAAGCTGTTCATCGAGCATAGTCCCAAGGTAAGTGAACTTCGTCACTCTCTCTATGTCCTTTCTTTGGATCTGCAGGACAAAGTCTGAGGTGGTCTGCAGCAGTTGTCTTGTTCCAAAGAGTAACCCTTTGGTTTTGCTCTGGTTTAGTATTAGCTTACTGTTCACCAACCACTGCTCGACACGGTTGAGGTCTTCTTGTAAATTTTCCCTGATGTTGCTAACCTCAGATCCAGAATAATAGATAACAGTGTCATCCGCATACATGCTAATCGACGAGTGCAGTAAACATTGAGGCAAATCGTTTATGTGTATCACAAATAATAGAGGCCCCAACAAGGAACCCTGAGGAACACCGAAGTCGAGAGGAAGGCTGGATGGTAACTCCTTTCCATATTGAACTCGCTGCGAGCGGGTGGTGAGATAGTTTCTGAACCAGCCGAGACTGTGCCCTCTAACTCCATAGTGCTCTAGCTTGTGAAGGAGACATTTGTGGTCAACAAGATCGAAAGCCTTTTTTAAGTCAATAAAGGCAGCGCCAGTCAACTGTTGTTTGTCCATGTGTTCTACTATATAATCAACCAAGTGTACAACCGCGGTTTCGGTAGAATGCTTCTTACGGAAGCCGGATTGATATACCGATAGAACTTTGTTAACCTCAAAAAATGCTAACAGTTGAACTTGGACCGCACGTTCCATGACCTTGGAAACGAGGGGGAGAACTGAAATCGGACGATAGTTGTTCTCGTCATCCTTTTTTCCTGCCTTAAAAATGGGAGTTACTTTAGCCTCCTTCCACTGAGATGGGATTTCGCCAGACAAAATTGTGAGGTTTATGAGATAAGTGATTGGCTTGGCTATTACAGAGGATGCGTCTTTGAGGAGTTTTGCGGGGATTTTGTCAAGCCCGGTGGCTTTGGAAGATTTTAGCTTTGACAGCTCATGGCGCACGAAACTGGCGCTAACTTCTTGCAGAGTAAAGTCATTGTTAACTCTGGGGGCTAAAATTCTTGGCAAGGTATGGTCTTTGAAGACGCTGCATAGATTCTTTGCAATTGATGAAAAGAACTTGTTAAAGTTCGTTGCCGACATTGTTTCTGATCCTCCGGACGCAGATTTCTTTTGTTTAGGTAAGATCTTGTTTAGTGTTCGCCACATTTCTTTAGAGCTTTGATCATTTGAGAGCTGGCTGGAGTAATAACAATATTTTTCTTTACGCATTTTTGTGTTCACAGCATTACGTAATCTTTTGTAGTTGCTCCAGTGAAGCTCTTTATTTGTTGACATCGCTTTTTTGTGTTGATGATCACGCTGGTGCATGAGGTCTTTTATTTCTGGCGTTAGCCATGGCACGGATCTTCCGCGGACACGGCGCGTGACAACGGGCGCGTGTTCATCGGCCGCTGTGAGAAATAGGTCTTTGAATGACTGCCACGCATCATTAGGAGTTTGGTCAAGTTCTAAGATATCCCATAGGATGCTGTTTAGATCCTCGCAAAACAAAGCGGGGTCGTAATGTTTATAATTCCTGGCCTCAACAATCCTCGGCGGTGGAAGCGGAATTCTGTGAAGTTTCCTAATTCCAAAAATGGCCGAGTGATCAGAAAAACCGATCGGTAATACTCCAGATACATAAAGTTCAGGCTTTGAAGTAAAAAATAAATCAATAAGAGTTCTAGAATTTTGAGTAATCCTGGTAGGGTCGGTAATGAGCTGCTTCAAGTTGAATAAATTTGCAATGCGCTGGAAAGTTTTGTCGCCGCATTTGGTGAAGTATAATCAAAATTGAAATCACCAAATAGAACAGTTTCGAAACTTTCATTTACGTGGTTATTTAACATTTCCTCCAAGCTGTCCGTAAATGTCGAAGCATCGAGGTTTGGTGGTCTGTAAATAGCCCCAAACAGGATCTTTTTACTGTTCGGTTGTGATAACTCAAACCAAAGAGCTTCGATATTGTCGGCGGGAGTATCGAGGCGATTGAAACTCAAATTATCTGCTATGTAAACAGCTATACCACCCCCATGGCGGTCTCTGTCTCTTCTCATTAGCTGATACCCAGGGAGAGAAAGCTCTACATCCGAGAAAGAGTCATCCAGCCAAGTTTCATTAAGGGACAGGACGTGAAATTGAACTTGTCACAAAACAGCCGCAACTCGTCCATCTTATTTCTCAGACTACAGATGTTGATGTGAAATGCCCGGAGACCTTTCGCCTCGAAAGGCAATGATGTTGCAGGCCCTGGATTTGAAGACACATCGTTAGCCAGGAGTACTAGGTTTGCAGCTAGTGTGATATTCAGAAGTTTCGCGGCAGGGACTAGCTTCGACGTCGGCGCCATTTTAGAAGATGATTTGGAGCTTGACTTCGTTTCGGATGGTGCAGAGTCGATTTTAGGTTGGTTTAGGTCCTGGGATGTCGATAGAATCTGTAGCCTATCATGCGTAGGTAGTTTGGAAGCATTATTGAAGAACTGGACAGCGATTAAACCAACTAAGAGATAGATTATTAGGGAGCGAGAGAAACGTGACCAGCCCGCCATTAGCTGCTTTCTGAGACGAGTTCACTAAACTTGAGGCTACTGCGTGTTACTAAGGTGTTACTAGGTAGCTTATCCCTGCTCTGACAAATTATTTTACTTTGAGAGCAGACTGCTTTAAAGCTGGTCAACTGGTTGATTATGTAGAAAATTGGAAATTGATCACTTCTGATCAGGAGATATTGTCTATGGTTCAGGGCCTACGTATTGAATTTCAATCTATACCTTTTCAAAAGGAAGCTCCATTACAGTGTGTAAAACAATCTGAAATGGATGTCATTAGCACTGAAATTGCAAAACTTCTACATAAGGGTGTCATTGTAGCCACGGGGCATGAGAAAGGAGAGTTCATAACTCCCATTTTCATCAGACCCAAAAAGGATGGTTCTTTTCGGCTAATCCTCAATCTGAAACGGCTTAACATACATGTTGAATATCAACATTTTAAAATGGACACCCTGAGGTCAGCCATAAACATGATGAGGCCAAACTGCTATATGGCCTCCGTTGACCTAAAGGATGCCTATTATTCAGTGCCAATTGCCTATTGTGATCAAAAATACCTGAAGTTTGAATGGATGGGTCAGTTTTACAAATTTACATGCTTTCCCAATCGGCTGGCCTTTTGCCCTCGGAAATTTACAAAACTATTAAAACCAGTTTATGCTACTTTGAGGCAGTCTGGTCACTTATCATCCTCTTATATAGATGATTCATACCTTCAAGGTGATGACTTCAATGACTGTGTCACTAATGTCATAGCCACGATAAAATTGTTTGATTCATTGGGGCTTGTTATCCACCCCTTAAAATCTGTCCTTGTGCCATCACAGAGAATCACCTATTTGGACTTTGTTCTTGATTCGATAGAAATGAAAATTTACCTGACCCAGGACAAAGCTCAGAAACTTAAAGATGCATGTGATAAAATACTTGCCTGCAGCAACCCTTCGATAAGGGAAGTCTCATCGCTGCTGGGCCTTATAACAGCCAGCTTCCTAGCTGTCATGTATGACCCTTTACACTTTAGACTGATTGATATGGATAAAACAAGTGCTTTACAACGTGCTAAGGGGAACTTTGATATGTGCATGCAACTTACAGACACCTCATTAGCTGACATTAAATGGTGGCGAGACTCAGTGCACAGTGCATATAATGTTGTGCAACATGGTAAACCAGAGATTACAATGTTCACAGATGCCTCGTCTTATGGGTGGGGAGCTGTGCTGGGCAGCACCACATCGAGGGGTGCTTGGAGCCCAAGTGAAGCTCTCCATCACATCAATTACCTTGAGATGCTAGCTGTGCACTTTGCCTTAAAAGCCTTTCGTACACACCTTGAAGGCAAACATGTTAGGGTGATGATTGACACCACCACAGCTGTCTCAACACTTGCACACATGGGTACAAGTCACTCGCCATTCTGTAACAATTTAGCCCGCATTATATGGGACTGGTGTCTTGATCATAATATATGGCTGTCTACAGCCCACATCCCAGGAAAGTTGAATGTTCTTGCTGACAAAGAATCCAGAAATACAAACATGGGAACAGAGTGGGCTCTGAACCAAAGTGTGTACTGTGATGCAATAGCCAAATTAGGTTTTAAACCTAACATTGACCTGTTTGCTTCAAGGCTAAACTACAAAGTTAAACCATTTGTGGCACACCAACCTGACTCTGAAGCTTTTGCAATAGGTGCATTTACATTATCATGGGAATCATATCTATTTTATGCCTTCCCTCTTTTCAGTCTCATAGCATTAGCTCTTCAGAAAATTCAGGAGGAGGAGGCCACAGGACTCATACTAGTACCCAAGTGGCCAACTCAACCATGGTGGCCGACACTCATGGGAATGGTAATTCAAAATCCTCTGGAACTGCCTCGGAAAAAGGAGCTGATAGTTCAGCCAAGTCAACCAGACTTAGTTCACCCATTACATCCAAAGCTAGTACTGCTCCTATGTCATGTATCCGGGAGCAACTCGAAAGTCAGGGGCTATCAGAGCAGGCTACAGCCCTGGTCATGGACTCGTGGCGAAACCGTACAAAAAAGCAGTATGAACCCTACATTAAGAGATGGAAGCAGTACTGCAGTAAAAGGAAAATGGATCCCTTTTCAGCTTCTGTAGAAACAGGGGTGAATTTCCAAGCCGAGTTGTACCATACTGGTGTAGGATACAGTGCCATTAACACTGCTAGATGTGCTTTGTCAACCTACCTCCTGATTGATGGTTGTAAGAGCTTTGGAAGTCATCCTTTAGTGAGCAGATTCATCAAAGGGGTTTTTGAATCCAGACCTGCTCTTCCTAAATATTCTGAGACATGGGACGTCAAGCAAGTGTTTAGTTATTTACAAACTTTACATCCTCCAGAATCTCTTACATTGAAAGATTTAACTCATAAGTTGGTTATGTTATTGGCTCTATTGTCAGGACAGAGACGCCAAACGCTACACTCTCTGAGTGTGTCAGATATGAAACTATGCCCTGATAAATGTGTTTTTGTTGTCAAAACATTGTTAAAGACTTCCAGGCCTGGCAGGCACATTTCCAGCCTGGAGTTTGTTGCTTATCAACCAGATCCTCGGCTGTGTGTTGTTACTTACATGCTAGAATATGTTAAGAGGACCAGTGCCTTTAGACAGGGTGCATCTCAGCTGCTTTTAAGTTACAAGAAACCAAATAAGCCAGTCTCGGCAGATACAGTTAGCAACTGGATTAAACACGTACTAAGCAAATCTGGCATTAGCACTAGTCTGTTTAGTGCACATAGCACCAGGTCAGCTTCTACCTCCTCTGCTAAGGTAGCACAGATACCTCTGGATACTATTATGAGGAGTGCTGGATGGTCAAATTATGATACCTATCAGAAATTTTACAACTTGCCAGTTGTCAGCCAAAAAAACTTTGGAAATGAGCTTTTGAGATCTTGTACCCCTTAAGGTCTTGTTATGTGTGCATTGTTCAGCAATACAAAATTGCTTCAGTTTTGTCAACTGACTGTTATTTCTTTTTCTTATGTGTGGCTCCTAGTCACATGGGCTTTAAAGTCTCACGTGACTCCGAAATGACCAATGACCAATGATGAAGTAGAATTCAACAATTAAACAAGACTTACCTGTAAGGTGAAGTTTGATTGGAATTCTACGAGTCATTGGTCGGGAGTGTAGGAGTTACGTGCCCTCCCTATTATACACCATTCTATTTACTGTAATACCCACCCTTTATTCATTTTGTGTGACTACTCGCCAATTTGAAAATTGATCTCCCAAGTTCGCGCGCTCTCTCTCACGTAACTCCTACACTCCCGACCAATGACTCGTAGAATTCCAATCAAACTTCACCTGACAGGTAAGTCTCGTTTAATTGTTGAATTTTCTTTACTAGGAAACAAGACAGCTGCGAAGGAGCAAAGGTTTTTAAAAGTTGAATAAATTGAGGCTAATTTCAAAGCTAAAGTGAAATTCGACAAAGCGACCTTCAACACAGACTTTATACCTGGATGAAGGCCTTCCAAAGTTCAAAAAGTTAAACAAAAGGATTAGTCTGTTCCCGCTTTCTTCGTATGCAATTTTTTTTTTTTTTTTTTTTTTTTCATTTACGATTCAAGTCTACACAGACCTCGTGTGAATATTAATGCTTTGAAAACGAAAGTAAACTCGCCCCTTGTTACCTCTACTGAAACGGATGAAAAATATACACGTATATTTCTATACATCGAATCTTTAACCACAGATGTATTGATTTATGTGTGCTCTGTTGCCCTTGCCGGTGAAATAAATCGACTTCTAATACTTCCGACTTAGAGTGCTAAACTAACCTGTAGCCTCCTGTAACGCTTTGTAGATCTTCGCGTAGCCAATACCAGCGTTTTCTTCGTTGATTGAGAGCCGAGATTCATGAGCATGAACGACAAATGTGGCAACATCCATCTGTAGCTGAGGAATAGTGTTTTCACATATCTCCGCCATGCTGTTCAGGCGAAAATTGAGCTTTTCTATCGAAATATCGAGACCATGTTTCTCGTCCACTTCGAGTAAAAACGTTTCCACAACATCCAGGTTATAAAGCTCATCACAGTTAAAAAGGTAAACCTTCTGACTCGACCGTTCCTCCATGTCAGAAACTATTCTTCACTGAATTGAAAGCTTATTCCCTGACGTTTTGTTTACCAACGACGCTATTTCGCTTTTACATGACGTCAATTCTGGGAATGACCTTTACATACGTTTTCTGCGAAATTCATCGGCAATAGACAGTCACGCAACGCCCTCCCCTGATTCCGTGATCGTTTGAACAGAAAGCGTGAACTTGTCACAAATTGTAAAGGACGTCTGCAAAACCCGAATAGCGAATAGCGAATAGGGCGAAAAAAAGTATTTCATATGAAGCTATCTTGGACTCATATAAGTTAGTGTTCGAGGTTAAGTACAGTATTTTTATAGTTTGATTTCTCGGTTTCCCTATTCCGTAAAGTTTTCAGGCCAGCAGGATGGTTTTCGACCGACTAGGTTCGTAATTTCCTCTTAATATCAGCCAGACAATTGCCATTCGCCGATCAGATTGCAGAGGATTATAAAGGTGCGCCATTTCTTTACATTTTGTTTAATTAGCGACTTTGCTCAGAAAAGGAATCATACAATATACAGATTGACTTCAGATCGGATGTTTAAAGAGCTTGTGGAAATATTCAGCGGAAATTTTAGCTCTTTGTGAGTAATATTGAAAGAAATATTAGGTTTAAAAACCTACACAATTTGTGTGGCAAAAGCGCTAATATAGCTCATACATTCTTTAGTAAATTTGAGCTTTTTTTTTCAAACCCATGCCTGATTAGACAAAAAGCCTAAAACACCGGGGCTCAAATTTCCAGAGGAAGTTATTCGTGTCGTGTTCTTTATATATTCAGAACTGATATGTAGCTTGATCATTCCACCTTAGGCCCAGTTCAGACGCCGAACTTTTCATGAGCCGAACCTGATACGTTGAATTAAGTACATGAAAAGTTCGGCGTCTGAATCAGTTAAGAACAGCTATTTGAATTTGGAGCGGCTCAGCCGTTCTTCCCGCCTAGCTCAGCCGGGAATTTCGGCTTTGGAACGACTTTGATTCAGACGTCGAACTTTTCATGTGCTGAACCTAATGCATATGCATACACCTTGCCTGAAAACCACTGATTTTTTTTATGTGTTTTGGTTCAAACTAAATTAAGTTCGGTGAATTAAGTTCGACGTCTGAATCAACAGGCGTACTTTTGACATATAATTTGGGTCGATCGAAATTCGAATTAAGTTCGGCTCGTGGAAAGTTCAGCGTCTGAACTGGGCCTTACCGATATCAAATGAAGGCCGATTTTTGTCCGTTGTACATGCTAAAAATAAATTTATCAACCGAGGACAGTAATAGGTCCCAAGTTGATGTGCAGTTAAGCGTTATCTCTCATCAACATGAAAGCCTATTCGCAGTGTGCACGTTTTTACTTTGTCAATATGAAGTCCCGCTGACAGAGCAGCATAGATTCATACCCAACAAGTAGTATAAGGCATTCAACAGTTTTTGTCCCCCCCCCCCTCCCCCATTTGCTACTATTCACCACTATATTCGCCTCTTTTCGCGACTGTTCGCCACTATTCGCCAACATTCGCGTTTGTTCGCCACTATTCGCGACTGTTCGCCTCTATTCGCACTATTCGAGTCTATTCGCACTATTCGTACCATTCCCTATTCGCTATTCGCGACTATTCGCTATTCGAGGCTTTTCGGGTTTTCTAGATACCCGAAAGTTTCCTATATCTCTTTATGCCATAAGGCACATAAGGCTACCCGAAAGTTTGGAGTATATACACACCGTAGAGAGAGACTGCGAGATCAAAGTATCTTGTCCAAAAACAGAACGCAAAGACCGCAATGTGCGCCCAAACTCTGACCTTTGGATCCCGGCGGATTCAAACGGTAAGATTCGGTAAAAAGTCGTAAAACATACTGATGTTATATTCGTTATATCATCAGCAAGTCTTTATTTGGTGGATACATTTTTCATCCCATCTAACGGTAATCACTAGCGCTTCCTCCTTTGATCGTGCCTATAACAAAACTCTCGATCGTGATTGGTTCTCCGCGCGCCTATTTGTCACGCAATCGGCGCGCGATCACGTGGGTGTCCAATTACAGGTATCCAATTTCAACTTTTTGTAATTGGATACCTGTAATTGGATACTCACGTGATTTGCACGTCAATTGCGCGCGCTTTAATGGCTTCTTTCGCAATGTTTCCTCCAGTTTTCAAAACTTATGGAAAGCGCTACAGACGTTTTCGCTCAAAAGAAATTCTCAAAAGACATTTTTAATTCCGAAATTTGTTATAGGTACGACTAATTAGTAATTGGACCTCTTGTCGTACAATTCAGGGAGTAATCGAGCTCGTAATTTCAAATCGGCTTCACGCTTCGCGCTCGTCCGATTTTGAAATTACTCGCGCGATTACTCCCTGAATTGTACTCCACTCGGTCCAATTACTATTTCGAATCGGACTCCACTCAGTCCTATTATACCATTACTTACAAATGTTGTACATGTAAACATTTCCCCTCCGTTTGATTTAAAGTTTACTGGCCTCACTCCCATGCTTTTCTTAAACCAGCTTAGTGCAAAAAGTGTTGTATACTTATTTGATCATTAACGATAACAAGAGATTTCTCTTTGGCTAGATTGATGTTAGGAATGGCGAATACAAATATATTTCCTATTCCTGAAACAGCGCTAAAGTAACTGTTTCTTTGCTTATTTTAGTTTTAATTTCTGGTATTGATGGTATTCAGAGTAATCGATTACGTTTCGTTAAAGAAATAGTAATACGAAACCTCGCCAGGATAAATCTAGGAATTTCTTCACACACCTTCAAATTGAATAAATCTTGTTCAAAGTATTAATTAGTTTCAAGGTATAACATGGAACCTAATTTAAAACTGTTGCACCACAAATACTAAGCAATACCACAAAGTGGGAGTTACAGGACGAAAACTGTCCAGAGTGTTTCCCTTTTTTCTGCTATAATATTCACAATTTATCTCAATTAGGAGGGTGGCTAGCTATCTAATCCACCCCCCTCCCCCCTTTAAATACGCCCCTGCTTCAGTGCAGGTGCAGAGTCCCCTTGGAAATGCCAGTCACTATAGACCTTCCTTGCTGTGCAACATGTGCGAGGCCTAGTATATGTATCGTTACTAAATGCTATTCATACTAAAGGTCGCCTCCCAAAGGACATCGGCTAACTTTTATTTAAGTTACTTATTAATTTGTTCTGGGAGGCGCGGTGGCCTCATTGTTAGTGCGCTAGCTCGTCTCCGGATCGAGCGGTCCGGGTCGAGCCCTGGCCGGGGACATTGTGTTGTGTTCTTGGGCAAGACGCTTTATTCTCACAGTGCCTCTTTCCACCCAGATATATGAATGGATACCGGCGAACTTAATGCTAGGGGTAACCCTGCGATGGACTAGCATCCCATCCAGGGGGGAGTGGAAATACTCCTAGCCGCTTCATGCTACGGAAACCGGGATAAGCTCCGGCCTGATAGGCCACTAGGCTCGTACACAGACTTTACCTACCTATCTATTAATTTATTATCCTATTTATTTTGTGCTCACGTTCCTTTTTATTTGTTTTGGTGCTTTGCAATTTAACACCCGCACTATACAGTCAAAAATCTACGCCTAAGTGGCTCTCACACAACGAGTTGGCCCCTCCCACACAATTCGTCATACTTCACCACATATCACGCCACAGCTGAAGCACCTGCGCCACCGCGAAGGTTTCTCCTTAGTGATAACACAACTATAGCTAATCGTGCCGCTGCCTTTACTGACAAACTTCACTTTAGCCTCAGGAGTTAACCCGTGTTGTTCCTTTAGGTCTGCCTTGTAGTTATCCGGTGGCTGCCATTCATCCACTCGCTTCACAACGTCTGGCGCTTGGTAGGAGATCTCTCCATAACGCATGCTCGTCTCCAACAGCACTGTGCCCGCCGGGTAATCGGTAATAGCTGGAATTAAAACAAACAAAACAATTTTGATACAGAGATCAAGCACCCATGAAAACTCTGGCCTGTGTTATCCCGCAAGACGGTTTTTAATGATTTTTGGTGTTAGCTTTTGATTTGTTATACGTGTTTATATCTCTATTTATTAAGTTAGTTTGCTTTAAATCTAGTACACATGACCTAATGTTATTAATTGTATCCTATAGATAGCTGCTCAACATCTTTAGCCGTATGGTTGTTATAAGCAGATAATACTACATTTGTAAGCTTCAAATTAATGTAATCTTCTTTATTTCCTTTTTAGTATAAATAAATGTTGTTGTTGTTGTTCTTGTCTAGGTTTGCATTACATATAAGACCCACGGGAAAATTATGAAACGATGGGTTTGTGTCACTCTCAAGAATTCATGTCACGTCATGCTATTCCTCTACTCCATTTTTTCCCTATTTTTAGCGCTCTAATTTGATTCTCAGGAAGATCAAGTAATCAAATCTGACAGTTTGCAGATAAGTTACTTTGGAAACGGTTCATGCAGGCAAAACGCTACCCCATTAACCCATTTTTGCTGTAAAAAGCAATGCCCGGCAAGCGTGGTTCACGTGAGATCATGACAACGTTGTTCTTTCGGTGACATCATTATGATTCCTGGCGTAAACGGAACTTAAAACTACCAATGTAGTGACAGCCACTCGTTAGAACTAACATTGTTTTTTGGCTTACAGAACCTCAGATATCAAGGGCTTAGTCCCTCATTCTATTTAGCTGCAATCCCTCTCCTTAACTCCTTCTTCGCAATTTAAATTGGTGTCGCTGCTACCATTTTTTCAACCCTTTTTAAATTAGAAGGGAAATCCTCTCACTTCCATAACTAGCTTCTCCCAACTGACTCCTCAGCCCTTTTGTCTGTCCAAAGAACTGCAAAGAAACCAAGCTTTTCAGTACAGTATCTAATTCTTTCCTACTTATTTCTTCCCTCATATTTCTCCCTGCAAAACATTGGTTAAAGGAAAAGAATAAATCCAACACCAACCTTGAGCATGTTTCCCTGGATTATTCGCAGATCACGATGTTGATGTTATACCATTAAGAAGGCATAAAGATAATGTCACTTCAATTTGATATATAGATCTGCCCGGGCCGGCAAAATAAAATATCTGCCCGGCTCGTGTACTGATACCTTGTCACATGTAATTCATATGCATGCAATATGCTACCATTGATTTTCTTTGTTTGTATCGACCTTCATTTTAATTACCATTCCCAGAAATATGACACAGAAGTCAAGTGGCTCTTGAAGATGAGGCAACTACTTTAGGGGACGGAGGTCCTAATCCTCAAGATCGGCCAGTCTACCACAGATTCCTCCCCTCCCTCTCCACAACCATTTTTAGCAGACTGCCTTACCAATTTGACCGTACCAATTTATACGTCCGGGTAAACAGAAGCACTATGTATGGTAAAGGGCTTGCCTATGAAGGCAACGCAAACATCGGGCTCGAACGTAGACTTCAGGCGGGGTCCGACGTACTACCATTCGGTCACTGTACTGCACCTTTCTGAATCCAGCGTTTAGTCGAGGTTATATAGAAATAATGCACTAAATCATACCAAGAAATAAATGAAAGCAAAATAAATAGATTCCTCTGCCGTTAAATTATCATTATAGGCATACCTCTTGTTGAGTACCTCCCGCTGCCGGTACATGCGGAGTGACGTCAGGTTGTTCACGTACGCGTATTGGTAAGGGCACTGGCTCTGGTTTTGGTTGATCAAATTTCTGTCCTTTCTTGCTTGGATCAAAGTAATGCAGCAGCGCTTTTTCGTGGATCTCTCGGTGTTGTTTGTTCCAAGAAAAGATGAAACTTTTTCGTCCGTCAAGGTATTCCTCATTGAACTGTGAACCCACTTTCCCTCGAGCCCAACGCGAGATCACAGTACGTTTTTCTTCGTCTTCATCTCTGTATTCATCGTCTCCACCAATCACTATTAAGACTCTGTCCCCTTTATGGATATGAAATACTGTTTCAGTAAAAGTATTTGCAATGAGAACAAGTTCCGAACCGTGTGCCTCTACTTCCGAGGAAAGTTTCGTTCATTATTTAATATCTTTAGAGCTTTATAGCTTTCCATTTATTTAATTAGAGATGCATTTTGGACTCGTTCGACGTCAGTTACCAAGGCATTAAAGATCATTTCCAGTCCGTAATGCGCAGTCTCAGCACCCTTATGTTTATAAACATTGTAAGACTCATTCGATGGAATGCGAATCGATGTTATTCGTTACGAACCACATACCTTATCTTTGAGACCTTTCAAATTCTTTTTCCAACGGCTTCATTGATTTTTACAGCTGCGAAGTTGTTTCATCAAGTGGCATGAGAAAGTCGAATTTACCTCATGTAAGTAGATGTGAAATGTTTACATTTTGTGATGTCTTACATGAAACAAAACAAAAAAACGTAAACAAATTCTCGAGAGTGCGCAGTACCGACGGGAAATCATGTTAATTAAGCGAATGATTACATGGAGATTTAATTAAGACATTAATTAAGAGGGGGATTACTTGGAGATTTTAGCCCGGTTAGTGGGAGCTGCGATTCTGAAACAAAGCCCTTACAATAAATTGGAAAATAACATAGGAGAGGGCCGGTTTCAGTCTAGGTCTCAGCTCCGGCTGATCACAGTACGTCCTTCTTCGTCTTCACCTTCGTAATGATCATCTCCACCAATCACTATTAACACTTTGTCTGCTTTATGAACATAAAATGCCGTTTAAGTAAGGGTATTTTGAAGGAGAACGAGTTAACACCGTTTCCCTCTGTTTCCGAGGGAAGTTCGTTCATTATTCCGAGAAACTAATTTTTAAAACGTTCGAGGGTAGCTCGAAAGGGGTGATTACATGGAGATTTTAGCCCGGTTTGGGGGGGGGGGGGGGGAGAGGTGGGGGACTGCTTGCAAATTCAGTCCAGCTTCTGAAACAAAGACAGCTGCCAAGGAGAAAAGGTTTTAGCGGAATAAAGGCCATAAAATTAAGAATCTTTTCCTATGTCTATCTAATTACAAAGCTGAAATGGAATTCAACAAACAACAGTGACCTTTAATGTATACCTGCGATGATGTCTTCAATGCAGACTTAAGTTAATACGTGGTTAAGAACCTTCCGAAGTTCAAAACGTCAAACAAAGGTTTATTCTCTTCCCGCTTTCCTCTTATGCAAATTTCATCTTCATATAAGATTCAAGTCAGTACAAGTCTACCATGTGACCTCGTGTGAATATTAATTCTTTGAAAACGAAAGTGTTCTTCACTTATTTCAAAACTCGCCCCTTGCTACCTCTTCTGAAACGGATGAAACATATACACGTGTATTTCTATACATCGAATCTTTAACCACAGATGTATTGATTTATGTGTGGTCTGTTGCCTTCGTTGGTAAGATAAATCAAGTTTTTATACTTCTGGACTATAGTGCTAAACTAACCTGTGACCTCCAGTAACGCTCTGTAGATCTTTGCGTAGCCAATACCGGCGTTTTCTTCGTTGATTGAGAGCCGAGATTCGTGAGCATGAACGACAAATGTGGCAATGTCCATCTGTAGCTGAGGAATGATGTTTTCACAAATCTCCGCCATGCTGTTCAGGCGAAAATTGAGCTTTTCTATCGAAATATCGAGACCATGTTTCTCGTCCACTTCGAGTAAGAACTTTTCCACGACATCCAGGTTGTAAGTCTTATCACAGTTAAAAAGGTAAACCTTCTGACTCGACCGTTCCGCCATACCATAAACTATTCTTCACTGAATTGAAAGCTTATTCCCTAATGTTATGTTTACCAGCGACGCTATTACGCTTTTACATGACATCAATTCTGGGAATGACTTTTGTTTACTTTTTCCGCGAGATAGACGGTCACGCTTGAACGGAAGGTGTGACCTTGTCACAAATTTTAATTTGTTGGGATTACAATGTGAAATATTTCATTCTGAAAACTGTTTTTCCGATTTTCAAATCCCAAAGTTAATCATACCGTACTTAGGCTTGGTGAACAATTAAAATGGGTATAAAACCCGCGTGTTGTTTTTACCTGCTGACAGAAATTTGCCATTTAAAAACCCAAACATATATGAGCCTGTTAAGCCAAGCAAGAAAAAGCAATATCAAGCAGCTTCATATATGTGGGTTACAGTTATATTATGAACTCCTGTCTGTAGAGGCAAACACTACAACCAAGTTGTTCGGGACCACGATAATAATAATAATAATAATAATAATAATAATTTTTATTATAATAATAATAATAATAATAATACATAATACATAATATTTTAAGAGGAAGCCTCCAATCACCATAAGGTGGTTTTCAGGAAGGTCCTCTGAGAAAGTAAATGTTAAACCTTTAAAAATACAATAAAAAGGAGAAGAACCTATGCGGTAAGCTAACTAAGATTAAAAACTAAAACAAGAATTAAAATACTAATAACTAAGGTAAAATGGTTCAATAAAAACTGTTTCAGTTTGTATTTAAAAATAGTCTTCGGCATCAGTTTCCTTAAAGCACTTGGTAGTGTGGCCTAGTCGTTAATGGCTTTATAACATGTTTTGCTTTTTTCCCAGTCCGTTCTTGGCCTACTGACTTTGGGCATGTAGCCATTTCGGGTATTATAACCGTGTTGTTGGTTCATGGTGGATCTGAATACACCGAAATGTTCGGGGATGCCACCTTTCATTGCATCTTGCACAACACAACACCGATGACCGAACCGCCTCGCATGTAAAGATACCCACCGCAACGACGTCAGAGCCTCTGCTGATGACATTTTCGACTTAACGATCTTCTTCGCAAAGCGATCTTGAAAAGATTGTAATTGTTTCATCTGTGTTTTTAGACCAGGCTGGTCACCCCAGATGTGTTAGGCTTATCATAATACAGTTGTGAATAAATACTGTATGGACCAAGCCCAGGTTTATGTCCTTCACAGAACTAAATCTCCAATAGCTACCTCCAAAAACAATAACCTATTTTTCTAGACTTCACAAAATGTAGGTTCTTACACGCGGGTTTTAAAAACCGAACTAACGATTAGCGCTGCTTGCTATCATATATAATTGCAACGACGATGAACGAACTTTGGAAAAAGTGAAGGTCTGTTTTCCGAGTTTTCTGGTGTATCCGCTGAGATTGAACGGCGGAAAAACACAAGTGCACAACCGTATTCGGAATTGAAGACACGTTGGCGTGATTATCGAAAGACGCAGCATAATAATGAATTTCAAATACTAATAGGTGATTTGGGTGATGGCGCCATTAGACTACAACTACCAGAATCCTTCACTTTTTCTGTTTCTTATGCTAATTAAGGCAATTGTTGGTTAAACCCCACTGGGAATTCAAAATTTAAATAATAAAGAGAAAACGAAAGGAATTCTGGTAGTTGTAGTCAAATGACGACAACGTGCAAATCTGCTGTAAAGAAATCACTTTATTTAAGTCATGGTATTAAGCACTGCTGTGCTAATAAGGAACACATTAAATCGAGAAACAGGCACTGTAAATAGAAATGAAAACTTGTTAAAATCACAACTGGTTGGAGGCCGACCAGTTGGCTATTTACAAGACGTGGACGAGTTGAATTTGGGACTACCAAACACAAATCCATCTAGTGGCAGGGAGGAGGATTTGAAACCCGGACCTTCGTACTACAAATCCAGCGTCTTAACTAATAATAAGCCCCCCCCCCCCCGCCCCCCTACTCCCCCTTATGTTAAAATCTCCTCCTGTATACTTTTCAATAATTTTGTCGGCAAACGAGAGCACGAGGCTTCATTTAGTTGTTGGTCCAATAGCTGGAGTTAACTACTGCTCTCTGAGTTTATTCTGTTCAGGAGTTTGTCGACAGTCGAGTTCATTTACTTTCGAAACTGATTTCTTTTTCAGTATTAAGCATGCAGTCTATACAGCTTGACCGGTTCTCTGTTTTAGTTTTTACCTGTGATTTTACACGTGTCTACTTAACTTAAAGGTGATTATAAGCTATATACTGCGACAGCAATATAATTGTATATATATGTTCACTTTAAAACGTCAAACTTCAGTACTTCTTCAACTTGCGAACTTCTGTGCGCCTGTCCAAGCAAGGTAGTTAACGGTACGTTATTTCACCGTCTTTATCACAAGAAGGCTTTCATGCGCTGAACGATTTCACGTAACCCATCAACCCGGAGGCTAAGGAATCTCTGACGACCACGTGCAAATGGCCAGGGTCTTTCTCAGAATGGATCTCCAATTTAGCTCTGGGCACATCCTTCCATTTCTGAAGCAAATCTGACGCTAATTGAGATGGTGGTTCCCAGCCCTCTTTCCTCTCCACCACATCACTTTCTTTATATGAGATGGCGCCATAACGGATGACTGTCTTCAGCATCAGTGCCTTCTTGGGGGTGTCGCTTTGTTGATCTCCGTTCGGATCCATTGCTGGAAATGAAACGTACTGCCATTCAGGCGTAGCAGCATCACTGGCACTGGATTCATTCTCCCGAATTTTTCCTCTCCACCAAAGAATGACGCCTTTTTGCTTAAGAATCAACTCTACTTTGTTGGTGATATCGATTTCTTCACTCTGTGATAATGCCAATTCTTTCAAATTTCTGTCTGAGCAAATAATGACGATAGCTCTTTTTTCTAGACGCAAAAAAGCATGAAAAAAAATCAATTTAAATAAAAGTTGTATTAGATTCAAGTCTAGTTTTAGACATAAACATTGGTTACGAGAAATTAGGGTTAATGTGGTACACGCCGTTCATTTCACCCCCTAATTTAGGTGCAAAATGCAAATATTAAACACCGGATGTGTGGGGTGGGGGATGGACTGAGGGTGGGGGAACCACTCAGGGAGCTAGCACTTGATACCACCACTTTTGGCCTGGATCCTGAAGAATGACACACGAACATGCAGGGAATTAATTATTTGACATTTGAAATTGGCACCTGAAATGAATTTCACCTTTAAATGTCCTCGTTTCCAAAACTCTGATAACGAGAAACCTGTTCCAGGCTTTCGGTCCGTGAGGACAATCGTATAAGCCCGCGGGCGATTAGCGGGGTCTGGTAGAGAAAAGGAAAGGGAGACCCCTCCTTTTCCCTACAAGATCCCGCTCGTCGCCCGCCCGCTTTTCCGATCGTTCTTACCGACCGAGAGCCTGGACCAGGCTAGAAAACGAGGAGACCACTAATGGCAACTTGATTTAACACCTTAACGTGTTAAAGGACAAACATGCCTTTCTCTCGAACCTATTTTCTAGCCCCCTTAGCATTCTTTCCAGAATCTTCGAGAACGTAGTTTTTATTATTTGTATTTTTGTATTTTTTTAGAGGGCCACACTGAGTTCATCAGTAATGTTAGTTACTTTTACGTGTCACCCTCATAAAATAAGGTCTCTTACTTAATTAATTACTTACTTATATCCTGAAAGAGCCATCCATGTTTTGGTAGCCTTAGTTAACGCCCTTAGTGCGCTTCTTACCTGCTACTTTTTGAGCCTCCATCAACAGATCTGCGATAGCTGACCTCTCCCAGTTGTTTCTCAGGGTAGCCTCTTTCAGATCACTCGCCAACAGTCCAAGAGCACACATTGTTACCGATTGTACTTGCAGATGCAGCTTCAGCTCTGTTGGGCTTCCAATACACACATCCGGAGGGGGACGCATGCTCGGTAGACAGTACATGTGGCTGACAACTGTGGCGGTAGCCTCGTCACTACAGAGGATCATTAAATCTGCAGTTCCTGAGAAACAAGGAAACAAATGCAAGCTGAAACGGTGATCATGTTAGCCTGTGGTGTAAGTAAACCTATCCTGTCTGCTGGTGTACCGACTCTTCTCCCTGGTTAAGACAGGTTTTTTTTTAAAGTTTTAAAACAGTTGCGGTTCAAATAGTTCTTGATTTGACAATGGATTCCATACTCTCACGTCGGATTATATAGTATGTAGTGTTTACGGCTAATGATTGACTGTTTTTCGAGCACGAGTAAGGTCCAATCCAAGACACTACTCATTTATCTGAATAGTTTCGCCATAAGTGTCACTTAAAACCCAGAGAGAGAGAGAGATGGTAACTCAGGTTGCTTTCAAGCATACACTGAGCAGAAATACAAGTAGCTAAAAACAGCCATAAAATGACTTTTCTCTGGGAAGAAATTAATTGTTCACTGATAAATATGATATGCTGTTTTAAATCCATATTTTTAGTTTTGTAGCATATTTATCTTTCACATTTAAGCAATACAGGATTTTTCTGCGTTTACACAGCCTCATGAAAAACATGAGGGGGACTGGGAGAATTCGAGAGAGTTATGCAAACCTGAGTGTTTAGACTATTAACTATGGTTTAGATGAGGCTGTGTGAACACGGAAAAAAGGCTTCTGTTGCTTTCATAAAAAATTTCTTGTCACAACAGTTTTTGCATGCTCTCATCCAAACACACCAATCAACTAATGAGAGCGCGCGTACTATCTTAAATATTTTATAAAAGAAACTGCTTTACCGCGTGGTTTTGCAGCCGTTGTGCTCGCGATTTCTTCTTGTCTCCGACGTCCATCGATTTCTAGTTCGGCAAACGACTGCAAAGAAAGAACGATGACAACCTGTGTTAACAAAGAATCGACCGGCTCAGGTTAAGGAGTGCTCCTACAATATTTGTATTCCTTATTCGACTATGACGCCGTTAGACTATATGAGAACAAGTCAAGAAACACACAAAACACACGAAATCGTGGTTTCGCCAATTGAGGACAGAGCCCACCAAAAGACGCGGAGAGACCCACTGAACAAGCAGCCTGACACATGCATGGTTAAATATAGCGATGAATAAGCACAAGTCGTGTAAGGAAACCTGACCTATAAACCTAGAATCAGGAAAAAAAAAATGTCTCGAACAAAAAACTGGATACAACTATTAAATGTTAGGCATCTTTTGTCTCTACTCATAACATCAAATTAGCAATCATACAATCATCCAATGGTACTCGTCAGGACTGGAATGGCTTTCCCCTCTTTTCTCAATAATAGTGAATTATTCATTAAATTGTCTTCATCAATGGATCCGAGCGATTTGGCAATAAACATACCTGCACTGAGGAAATTCATGTTGTTTCAGTTTCGCCAGAAATTCTCGGTTCAGGTCTCTCAACATTATTCCAGACACAACAACAAATACAGTAACACGGTGCTTCGGTCGACAAATTGCAGCTCCAATTTTTGTCTCCTAAATACTGAATATATTCGACACGTTACCCGGCTAGTAATTTAATTCTTACAATAGAAACATACTTCTTCAACAGACGCCGAAGCTGTATCTGATTTTGGTCTCGCTGCCATCCCCAACTGAGGAACAAATTTGGATCCTGCTTTGCTCGGATCAAAGAAATGCAGCAGTGCTTCCTCGTGGATTGATCTGTGCTTTTGGTTCCAAGAAAACACAAGGCTTTTTCTTCCGTCACGAAACTCCTCTTTGAGCTGTGGACTTACTACCCTCAGTGCCCAGCGTGACAAGACATTTTGCCTTTCCTCGGCTTCGTCCTTGTAGTTGCTATCTCCACCAATAACCACGACAACTTTGCCACCTTAAATAACATCAACAATGGAAACTGTACATGTCACGAATGGTTTTCTCGTCGTTTTACCAAGCTTAATAATATAATAACTATATACATTTACTATCGCTTAATTTGTATTTCCAAAAAAGAGAGTGCGAGCTCATAAAACGTCCAAGGCAATAGTGCACTCAGTGATTGAGTGATTCTACTGAGCAGCGTCTCCAACCTCTTCAGAAAAAAATGGCCAAATGGTTTTCTAGGAAGTTGACAATAAGGCCGTTGAAAAAGATGCGAACTTTTCTCCCCTGGGCTAAGTAAAACCGTACACGTTTTATGACAAATCAAAGGCACAAAACCATTCTAATTGATGAAAGTTACATGGCTTTGCTAGTGCTGATGAATCACCGGAAACGAAGCCAGCCCGGGGAAAAGGGGGGTGCTGGAGTAACTGATTCATAATGCTTGAAAAAAAAAAAAAGCCTTAACGTGTTAAATTATTTTGCTCGTAATGTTGCTTCTTTAACTGGTTGATTGACTCGAACATTTGCACAACGAAACCACGAGTGAATGCTTTCAGTTTCCGTCATTTTTTATCAGCTTTTTGACACTCCCGTTGTTTCAGTAACATCCAGGTTCGGCGTTCCATTTCGTGTTTCATTTTTTCCTCTTCTCATAATATACATATAGTGCCCCACCTCTGGTTTTTCGATTTCGTTTGGAAACGACACATGGGGCAATAACTAATATAATCGACGAAATGGCTGGTCTGGCTCCTAAGTCTATACAGACGAATACACTCTCGTATACGTTCGAAGGTGAACGAATACTTAATATTTTGATGCGTTTTGGCCTCTTGTTCACCTGACGTAAACAATATTTACGATCATTGTAGACCTTCGTGTACTTTCTCCAGAGCTGAGTGGATAACCTCGTGAACATTTCAAACAGTGATTTTCCCCTAAACCATGCATGGAAGCGAATTTCTGAGAAACTTATTTAATTCGTCACGTAGAGTTTACTAGAAAGCGAAACTGATCGGAAGAATCTCTGTACGATATCTTATACTCTACTGCTACATAATTTCGCTAGACTTACTCCATTTTTCAAGATTTGGTGATGGAAATACATCGTTTCATCCCTACATTAAAGCTTGCAACCCGAAAATCTTTGATACGGATTCCAGAGTGTACTTTTCCACTTCCACTCTGAGAAGGCGCAAGGTTTAAACAAGTAAACATTTAACTTACCAGTGGCCTCTAGTAACGCTCTGTAAACCTTAGTATATCCTATGTTCACGTCGCTTTCGTTGATTGACAGCCGAGATTCGTTTGCATGGACGACAAAAAATGCGAAATCTATTGTAAGTCTAGAGATGGTGTTCTCGCATATTTCAGACATGTTTTTGAGACTGAAATAATGTTTTGATATCGTAATGGTGAAGGGAAGCTTTTCTCCGACAGAACGAAGCAGAGCTTCTACCACGCGTAGATCGTAAGTTTTGTCACAGTTGAAGAGATGCACCCGTTTCTTTTTATCCATTACTGCTGTGAAGAAGTAAAAGCGACAGTCTTGAACAGGGTTGATCTCCGATATCGCTTCCTCTGTGAGTCACCGAAAATACAATTTCTCAGAAATTGCGTTACACAGCCTTCCGAGTTTTCACGGAATGCTAAGCAGCATTATTGTCACGCAATTAACATGATCACAGATTATAAATAAATTCTATCAGACACCATTTAAAAATATGAAGCGTTTTCTATTTATACTTTCTTTCTTTTTTTTTTTTTCTTTCAACACAGATTTCCTTAACAGTCTCGAGTTATTATAGAGACAAATGATTTTTACATCATTTTGGTCACTTACATCGTGGCTGACTCGCGGTCACTCGCGGCTGAAGTCTCGTAAAGCATCAAGACAACAGATGAGACATTTCCTGTGTCTTAAGCGCGCACCCCACCATTTACTCGCAGAATCTTACGCTTTGCATATCTCTCATTAAGTACGATTACAATTCCATGCAAAAACACCCAACGAATTCCCATAAAGAAAAGTAAACTAGCTCGTCCAGGGAAGCTAACCCAACGCTCCCCACCCCCCCCCCCCCCCGCCTCTCCACACACTGCACACACACACACCCTCCCCCCACTTCCGAGACAGTTTTTCAAATTGAATTCAGCTTTGCAAGCAGGAAGCAAAGCATACTTTGGAGACTTAACTTGGGGAGTTTCAGCAGATTCAATGGGGTTTGACTGTGCAGAATTCGAGGTTATTTATTTGGTGATTAATTGATGTTTTTTGCTGTCATTTTATAGCGTACATGTAGAATTATGAGGGAAATTTCTGGCTTTAGAAAAGCTGACCAGTGGGCCGGTCATACCATAAGTAAACGTCGTTGGTGTAGATTACTTTCAGTTTTCACGGGGTAGGGCATATCCGAACTTTGTAAATTTTACCAAAGCTTCCTTAGGGAGAAAAGTTTACACCGAAAACAGTCCTTATTGAGGACAAGGCCAAAATAAATCGACAGATAAATTGAAAAAGCAATGAGCGGTACGAAATGAACACGAAATGTACGTCCAAAAGGGAGGGAGTGGGATTCGGTTGTGGCTGTGGGTCACTCGTTGAGCAGTCCCCCATCCACGCCCCACCCTGTAGTTTGCGTTTTCTTATAGGCTTAAACAATGAATTGATCGTTTATCTTTTTCCTACATATAAGAGTGTATATTTCAGTTCGTTTAGTGTGAGTTTAGTGAAGGTAGTTTTGAAAAGAACTGTTGTAGGTGACTGACGTTTCGACCACCTGAGCAGAAGGCATCTTTGAAGTCTTGTTTCTTGGCCACTAAATAGAGGTAACCACTGCAGGCATTCCACAATGGATAAATTTCGCAATAAACTAGCAATTCTAAAAAAGTTTCAGTCATCCGTCTACGTTTACGCTTATATTTACAGAGCAACAACGTTTACATAATAATATTGTATTTAATGAGTAAACAAATTAATGAATCGAAATATAATTATCTCAAATATGTTTTACTTAATCGTAACCGTGTTCAAGAACTTAACCGCCTAAGTAATCTGTCTGACAGACCTAGTTTATGTCGAATATCGATTTTTATCTTTTTATCCTCTTGACGACATGAATAGATATTGTTAACAAATAAGTGCAGAGAAAAAAAAAGTGGAAAGGGCAAAACAACGTAAACTAATTAATATATGCCCTTTAATTAAATACATTTCTTTTAAGATAAAACTAGTAGAGCTAGTATGAGAGGATAGAGTAAACACACAGTAAATTAATATACAATGTTAGAATTATTAATACCGCCGAGCAAGATAAAACTGGTATAGATAAAGTAATGTCATTTACAGTCATCAGTAGTTGGGCAAAATTATCTTTTATTTATTCCAAAGCATTTTGGATTCAGGAGTTGTAAGAACACACTTTGAATTGTGTAATTATGGTGTTCCTATACTAGAGACAGGATGAGGTTCGAAGACTTTTATGAAATTAGGTGATACATGAAATATTTGGCAGGTAGATAATTTAACAATGTCAGGAAACTTAATGAGGCCAAGTTAATTTGATCTTCATGACTTACCTAAGCTAGATTGGGCAGACATTCACGAGTTCCAGGAACATTGCTTAGCTGAAGTATATTTGCTTTATACAAATAGTTAAAATCATGATTTACACAGTAGAAACCCAATTTCTAAAATTATTACAAAATGAAGGTGAAAGGAAGAATAGCTCGAAAGATAGTTCGAGATATAGGGGGTGAAATTATGCAGTGAAATAGATTTCAGGGAAATGACACTATACGGTTTGGTTCGAGCCGTGGAGTAGTTCGGGAAATCGAAGAGTCAAGAAATCGGGATTGAGCTACTACTCTAATCTATTTAGCAGACAGCAGCAGAAGTCCCATTTTTTCGCCACATTTACGCACGTTTTTTGTTCATGTTTTTATAGACCGGTCATTTTAGTTTGCCGACAAAGAGCTGTCACTGAAATGCGACAGTTCATTATTCGTTTTTGCTTTTACAGAATTTTTATTCTTGTTTGGTTGTGTGAACCTTCACATAATTCAATCAATATAGATACTGTTACTGTATACTTAAATCGCTTAACATCTGCTAATAAAGCTTAAACTGTGACCGAGGTCTTGAAAATGCTGCCCGAGGCCGCACGATCGAATAAAAGCAGACTCTAGCGAACCACACTATTAAATACGAACAGCATATGCTTCTGATACGAAACAAGAAAAAGAAATAAAACCGTATGTCCAAGAAAATGTGGGGACAGGTCAACACTGTCGTCTACAAAACTTACCAATATTGTCTTACTTTCACAGCGGAAGCAGCATCCCATCACAAACAGATTTTACAGGGATCAACTTTTCATACAATCAAAGACATAGAACACTAGAGGGCTCGGCAAGAGGCAGACTGAAGATCCACATAGATTTCGTTCTTGTTCCTGTTCAGATTTAAGAGCAGTTCCGTCTGGTTGCCTATCGCTCTCCTCTGACAAACGAAAAAGCACAGCAAAGCACATTCCTTCAGAAATGTCACGCATAATTTATTTACGCAAAGCTTGTCACGAAATGGTCACTATGTTCACGAAATGTTCGCGAAATGCTCAGAAGTCCGTGATTCAACCCATGCCTCTGCGCGGCCAACCACACAGTCAAGATGATGGGGGAGGGGGAGGGGGGTGGGAGGGGGACGGGTTTGGAGCGGCACTTGCAGTTGCTTGGGTGGAGTAAAATGCTGACTTTTAAGTATTTATCCTACGAAGTAATGAAGTCTAGTTAAATGAGTGGAGCACTAATTTTCGCAACCTTAATTCCCATTAACTACTTTTACTTTAATAACCCAATGGTGCAGAAGGCGACAAACGTATCAAACCACCAGAGATTTCTTTAATCTTTATTGTAGTTGATTAGTAGATTCTGAAGAGTAGATCTTTGTGGCTTGGAAGAACTAATACGATGAAGCTTGAATACAATTGAATGTTCGCAATACAGACGCTGATCGCAACTGAACTCGAAACCTAAAATTCTAGTCCTAAAACGAACTATTCATGAGCTGTCAAATAGAGGAAAACGAACTATTCATGAGCTGTCATATACAGGAAACCGCAATCGCTAAACTATTTTTCATAGAGAAACAGAGAAAAATAATCTCGCATATTTCGATAACCACGCATTGTTTAAAGTCACCCATTCTTCGTAAATCACGGGCTGTTCGTGTTCATGTTCATAGATCACGCAACGAGTGTAGAACTGTTCACAACATCCAACATTTCTGAACATGCTAGTAATCAAAGATTAGAGTAGTGCGTTCACGCGCGTACTTTGCATGTTTGGTCTACTTTGGTGACTTGGTGGCGTTCGAAACTAAGTTTGGTCGAATGACAGAAAACGATCTGCACGTGTGAAGTTGAACTAGCGTCGAACCTAGGACAACCTAGCGATGAATAGATTATATCTTGCGGTAAAATTGTCTTTAATTAATAAGTATTTACTTGTACTGCGCAAAATATTTTCTAGGAAAGGCATTTGAACTGTTGGCGACACTTATATATAGAACTCAATTCGCCAACACTTGTAAGAAATATTTCTTGAGAAAATAAAGTTTGACCAGCTACTCTTCAACACAGCGCGTCGCCAAATTATATTTTGTTTTTGTCCTTGTTAACAATGCTCGAATTTACATCTTGTTTTCACAAATGAAAAAGGTGAATTAACCATTCTGACCGCAAAACACGGCCTTTCGGCGATCGAGAGTTATATAACACAGAAAGATTGTTTCTGACAACCAATTATGGCCACAATGAATTTGCTGAGCTACAAATCGGAAAATCTATTTCTTTTTCTGACCCCAGATCTGAGGGTCATCATGGCCATTTGCCGAGCTACACGGAACATTTGTTTTCTTAATTACCCCAACTCATGGCCATTTGCAGTCACCGAGCTACAAAACATTCTTTCCTGATGACGCAGGTTTCAGTTACTTATTGTCGAAGGTTAGCGGGCCAAAATACACACAGCTTTGCAGAAATCATACACACTTCGAATCTATACGGCGAATACGTGACTGCCTGCATGCGCTCATGACGTAATTTGCCCCGCTGTGTCGAGGAGGGGGGGGGGGGGGGGAGGCAAACGTGAGAAACATTCTCGATACAAACTGGATTAGGATTGCGGTACACTACGTGAACGCAATAGACTAAACCACAAGTGGATCATACTACTGTTCACTATTCAGATTTTTCCTTTTTCGCGGTTAGTTTCTTTTGCGTCATTATAATGTTTAAGATATTGTCCTTATTTCGCCTTAATTTCGTTGCATTTATTGAGAAGTAATTTTTCCATCAATTCGTGCTACATTAATTTTAAATACTATGAAACTCTGGTTATAAGCTCTGGACTTTAACAACTTCATAAGAGTTTTGGGCGCGCTTATAAACAGGTGAGGAGCTTATATTTAGGGCCGGGAAAGAGCTTATAAGCGGTATGAACGCCGAAAATGACATGATAAAAGAAAACCTGAGACTAAAATGCAGAACCATTACAGTCTTTCACGTTAAACTTTGACCACCAGAGAAAATTTCTGGAATGATTATTTCGCGACCCGATTCAGATGTAGGATGAAACCGCAAAAGGTAACGGCCAAAACGCAACACGGATTAGTCACGACTTGACACGGAACAACGAGCTGGCATTCTCTTCCACGACAAATCTTCAATTTTAACGTTCAGTCAAATACTGAAATCGTTCTTTTTCTGTTTCAGTTTATGTATAAGCAAAGAATAGATATGAACGATATATTACGGAAAAGCGATGTTGAATCGAGCAGAAAGGATCGCAAAACAATAAACATTAATTCCAGAAATTTTCTCCGGTATTCACGGTTTTAAGGTGGTCGAACACAGTTTTCGCGCGCGCTTTTGCTGATGCAATTCAGTACGCGCCAAGGATTGCAAAAAACAAACATGCCGTCAACAGAGTGATCATTTCATTTACTCAACACCCGCACTATCTGTGCTATTTTTCTCTATAACTGAACGCAGTGTATTGATGGCTTTAGTCTTTTATTACAAAGATATGTTAGAAAAGGTAACGATGCAAAGAACCCAGCAATTCTCAGCTTTTTCTTCGTTACCGAAAGAACCCAGTTAAATGCAGCGCATGCGTAGTAAGTCAAAAAATTGCAATTGAATGAAAAATTGCACTCTCGGAAATGCACCTATTTCTTGAGAACCACTCATTAGAATTTCACATAATTTGGCACGAAAACAGACTTAAGGAAATAAGTAACTGGAGTATTGAAAATAATTGAACTTAAACAAAGGAAATTCTAGATATTCCAGTGAACCTTAAACAAGGGATAATTAAAGATCTGTCTGTTAAATTATTAGCAAAATGGTGTTAATTTGTGAGAATCGTTACAAGCTTGTTGCATGCAAATTATAAAGAAAATCTAATGACTAGATTTTCTACAAATAAACAAAACCGATTTTAAAAGCCTGTTTATATTTATTCATGTTGCCATGGCAACGGCACATACGTCAGCTTAACCAAAACCAAACTTTGTGTTGTTAACTTGCTTGCTGCCATTTTTGGCGACCGAGGGATCAAGGGTTTTAGAGAAAAAGGTGAATGAAACACAGGTATCAAAAACTTTGTTCAGCCACATTAAGGAATAGACTGTAAATTTAGATGTTTTATATTTACTAGTTTAAAGGGAAAAAAACCCACGAAGCACAAAGGTCATTGTGTGGAGCTCGCCTCAAAATGCCAAATATCGGAGGTATTATCAGTATATAGGCCAAGACCTCTTTATAAAAACTTTAACAGTCCTTAAAGTGCGCAGTTTAGAACCCCTTAAATTGTGCACTTTGTACTCCTTAAATTACACACTTTAACACTCCTTAAAGTGCGCAGTTTAAAACCCCTTTTAAAATGAGAATACTCGTGGGTAGCAAGCAGCAACAACTGGAAATCTTGTACAACTGTATTTATGAATTGTGACGATAAGTTTTCTCGGTAAGCTACTGTAAATTTCGGACTGAACGGACACTTAAACTGACAACTGGGGGAATCTAACTCTTGGAGAGCACTGCTCGGCTGCGGGAACGGAAATTCGTCACGATTTCCTGGTACACGAGGATCTACTTCAATGGTCTTCACTACGGACGTCAAGGAAGAGACATAACTTGGTCCAACAGTAGTTTATTCTGCACTCTAACGTCGAGGGTGAAATTGACATACTCGGCGGAGTAGCCGCTGTAAAATCGTAACGATGTAACCGATGTAATCGAAAAAGCTTTACAAAGGTACTTGCTTATATATCATCCTTTACGCGTCAAGTGTTTACAATATGCTAATGCAACTTCAAGTACACAATACGAGCGGAAAGTACTTAATTAAGATAGCGAATTCTAATCAACACCACGAGGCTTCCAAAATTAAAAATAGAGTGCTAGGATTAAAATTACACGTGCTGAGGTTAAGATAGAACAAACTTAGGAAATTAAAAGTGAGATACTTAAATTTGAAATTCTGAATTGGTGTTACCGACAGCAAGGAAAAATTATCCCATGAATAGAAAACATTAAAACTCCATTAGTGAAAAGTAGTTCAGCTGGCTAACCTCCGAGAAAACCAATAAAACTTCATTAGTGAAAAGTAGTTCAGCTGGCTAGTCTCCGAGGGAACGGAAGGTAGATTTCAATAATAAAAAGAAACTCAAATGACCCGATAACGAACTACTTGTCTTCTAAATGAAAGTTAGTGAAACAGCGTTGCACACGCTCAGGTATACAAAGAATCGGCAAAGTACAATGAAGAACAAAACTTAAGATCTCTAGCTGTTAACTGAAAAGAGGCTACTGTCGGTTTTTTCCTATAATTTTCCAAATAATAAAGAATTGTCTGTGGAACGGCGAATTTTCTCATAACAGAATCGACTGGTTTCGTCTGGAAGTTATTTTATACTAAGTCTTTTTAGTACAAAGTACATTCCTGCTACAGGGTGTGAACAACAAAACACCCACAAGCAATACGTGCAGGATATGACTAAAATCCTGCACCAGAAAATGTTCAATATAAGCGGGGCTCACAGATTTAACGGTAACAATATATGCCATACATAATAAAGCAACTGTGTTAAGTAAGTTATCGATAGCAAAATGAGAGAAATATATGTTATTGGCCGGCTGGGAGGTCCGTATAGGGAAAAACTGTGACCGAGGTCTTGAAAATGCTGCCCTCGGCCTACGGCCTCGGGCAGCATTTTCAAGCCCGAGGTCACAGTTTTTCACTATCCGGACCGTCCCCAAGCCAGACAATAATATGTTTATCTTTTTTTCTTGCGGTAAATTGGCTTACAAGTGGGTTTGTTTACGCAACTTTGTCATTGAATTGGCTTACGCGCCGTGCACAAACCAATCCTAAAAAAATCTAACTAGCGAACGAGCGAGTAACTCAGATACTAGACAAGGTAAGATGTATTAAAGAACAGATTTATTTCGAGCTACTTTATTTTAGTGGCATTTAGTTCACCAATTAAGTTCTCCTAAAGTGTTCTTCCGGAGTGAAATTTCGTGCAAAGATTGTAGTTGTACTACAAAAACAATTTCTGTCAGTCGTTGCGAATCACTCGAAATCAGAGTTTTCTACCGTAAATTGAGTAGAAGATAGCGAGGAAATTCGTGTATTCCTCAGAAATAATCTCAAATACAGCAACGATTAGAGAGGTAAACTCGACTGAAATTGAGTCATTTTTTAATTAAAATTGTATAGAGAGAGACGCGCAGGATTACGCGCCATTACAGCGCCGAGCTACAAAGAGGGTCCCCTATACTTTTTTCGTGACGCGTGAATGGGCGTTTTTTCTTTGCGTGAAGCGTGAATGAGGATTTCTTTTTTCCGTGTTTCGTGAATCTATATTTTTCCGTCCTCGGGAAACTGGTTTTCGATTTTTTCGTGATCCGTGAAAAATGCATTTACTTTCGCGTGATTTGTGAACCATCGACTTTTATGGGAATAATTTTTCGCATTTTTGGAGATTTTAGCGTCATAAAAGCTCGTAAACTACACCAAACTGGATGTAAAAAGCGTGACGGCCTGCCTTTCTCGACATCTCTCGACGCGCGTGAGGATGGAGGACTGAGAACTAACCACAGCAACAGTGAACCAGGAGGGCCTAGAATCTAGTCTGTCACGCTGTATCACACACGCGGGGTATCACGCCATTTCGATCGAGAAAAGACAGAAAATGGAGGGTTCTGCGGAAAAGGTGAGTTAATCTGTCATTATCCACACTCTATCCAGCCTTAACTGTTGTCTGCTCAACCATCGCTTCGATGTCATAACCGAAATATGTCAACAAAGTGTTAATATGTCTTTTGGATTCTTTCTTCTGTCTTCACGAAGGTAGCATTTGTATATATTATTCATATTGTCATCTTTATTGCTTGGTGACCTCGTGCATGACCTAGCTGCAGTCTGCATTATCAACCTTTATAGTTAAATGACCATAAGGTTTCCATAGTTTAATTTTACAGTTACATTACGATCAAAACAACGTTTTGTTGCCGTAAAAAATGTCTGCCTTAGTCTTGGTATCGATAAAACATGTGTCCGTCACTTTTTATCTGAGAGCCCGCTTAAATACGGCTCAATACGGACACCCCGATAATACGGACACTTTGGCATGTCCCCTTGGTGTCCGTATTAACGGGGTTCCACTGTACATGCATAATACCCAATCCACAAAAGATCTAGACATGCTGACGACGAGAGAGTCTGAAATTATCAAAATATGGCCATGTGCAGCTATATCTACTGTGGTACATTTCAGTATTGCCAAATACATTTTTGTAATGATTGTATTTGTATGTTTTGCGAAACGTGAATAGAATTTGCATTTTTACGTAAAACATGATTTAGCCTTTGCATTTTCGCGTGAAACGTGACTGTTTACTTTTTTCTGTGAACGTGAAGCTGTTTTTCGAATTTTCCGTAATGCGTGAAAAGGCCAATTACTTTTGCGTGAAACTGTTTTCAGAAGAGGTATAGGGGACCCTCTGTTTACAATATGCAACTTTATATTAACAACGACTCTAGTCTTATTGTTTGAAATTTATCAAATTTCTCCCAGTGTGGTTCCAAATCAGATAATCAAGGAGACTTTAAAACTCTTATTGAAGATATAAGCTTAACTTCTAAGCTTGTCTCGCCGAGGCAACTACATAATTTTTATGGAAAACGCGAAAGTTTCTATGTAACAAAGTCGCTTACCACAATTTGGCAGTTCACTTCACTTTGAATCCTATAGGCAGAAACTTCCAGAAAAAGTCATGAAGACTGAACTGAACTAATCTTTTCGATAGAACAACGAATCAACCACTGTGTTCTTTCCTCTAAACACAAGAAACACGTTTGATTTCTCTTGTTGATCACCTGATCATGTGACTTCTTGCACGGCTGCAAATCTCGACGCTCGAAGTTCTGTAGTCTTCTGAGTAAATTTTTCGGGTATTCCAGCTCTTTTCTATAGCCGTCGTTCGCTCTGCCTCACAGCATTATTCGGTATTACTTCATATCCTTTCTCTAGCCCTAACTCGATTTAATTCAGAGCATTGTTCAGTACTATCTCGCCTCCTCTCTAGCCCTGGCCCGCTCTTTCGCGATCCTTTTCGCCACTTCTTTGGCTGTTAATCCTTGCTCTCTGCCGTTCTCTTTCACGTTCTGCTTCAGTTAAACCCTATCTTGAAAACGTTAGATCAACCTCTCCGATCGTTTGTTAACATTAAAAATAGAAATAAGTTTTTTTATTCCCTGACTTTTCTGAAAAATCCCGTCCAGAACAGATGGCATTCCTTACCTTCCCCGTGTGGACTACCTCGACTGAGACGCCCCTCCCCCTCCCCCAGAGTCTGTACGGACGGCGTTTGCTCGCTCGTACGCTGACGTCATAACCAAATTTTCTCGGCTTGATGGGTTATCAATTTTATTTACCCATGGTGCTTCGCTGGCGCGCTTCGCGTGCTGAAGCTCCGCTATGACACAGAAGTCAAGTGGCTCTTGAAGATGAGGCAACTACTTTAGGGGACGGAGGTTTATTCCTAATCCTCAAGATCGGCCAGTCTACCACAGATTCCTCTCCTCCCTCTCCACAACCATTTTTAGCAGACTGCTTTACCAATTTGACCGTACCCATTTATACGTCCGGGTAAACAGAAGCACTATATATGGTAAAGAGCTTGCCGATGAAGGCAACGCAAACATCGGGCTCGAACGTAGACTTCAGGCGGGGTCCGACGTACTACCATTCGGTCACTGTACTGCACCTTTCTGAATCCAGCGTTTAGTCGAGGTTATATAGAAATAATACACTAAATCATACCAAGAAATAAATGAAAGCAAAATAAATAGATTCCCCTGCCGTTAAATTATCATTACAGGTGTACCTCTTGTTGGGTACCTTCCGCTGCCGGTACATGTGGAATGACGTCAGGTTGTTCACGTACGCGTATTTGTAAGGGCACTGGCTCTGGTTTTGGTTGATCAAATTTCTGTCCTTTCTTGCTTGGATCAAAGTAATGCAGCAGCGCTTTTTTGTGGATCTCTCGGTGTTGTTTGTTCCAAGAAAAGATGAAACTTTTTCGTCCGTCAAGGTATTCCTCATTGAACTGTGAACCCACTTTCCTTCGAACCCAACGCGAGATCACAGTACGTTTTTCTTCGTCTTCATCTCTGTATTCATCGTCTCCACCAATCACTATGAAGACTCTGTCCCCTTTATGGATATGAAATACTGTTTCAGTAAAAGTATTTGCAACGAGAACAAGTTCCGAACCGTTTGCCTCTACTTCCGAGGAAAGTTTCGTTCATTATTTAATATCTTTAGAGCTTTATAGCTTTCCATTTATTTAATTAGAGATGCTTTTTGGACGCGTTCGACGTCAATTACCAAGGCATTAAAGATCATTTCCAGTCCGTAATGCGCAGTCGCAACACCCTTATTTTATAAACATTGTAAGCCTCATTCGATGGAATCCGAATCGATGTTATTCGTTACGAACCACATACCTTATCTTTGAGACCTTTCAAATTCTTTTTCCAACAGCTTCATTGATTTTTACAGCTTCGAAGTTGTTTCATCAAGTGGCATGAGAAAGAACTTGGAATTTACTTCATGTAAGTAGTTGTGAAATGTTTACATTTTGTGATGTCTTACATGAAACGAAACAAAAAAACGTAAACAAATTCTCGAGAGTAGTGCGCAGTACCGACGGGAAATCATGTTAATTAAGCGAATGATTACATGGAGATTTAATTAAGACATTAATTAAGAGGGGGATTACTTGGAGATTTTAGCCCGGTTGGTGGGAGCTGCGATTCTGAAACAATCCCCTTAAAATAAATTGGAAAATAACATAGGAGAGGGCCGGTTTCAGTCCAGGTCTCAGCTCCGGCCCGGCTGATCACAGTACGTCCTTCTTCGTCTTCACCTTCGTAATGATCATCTTCACTAATCGCTATTAACACTTTGTCTGCTTTATGAACATAAAATGCCGTTTAAGTAAGGGTATTTTGAAGGAGAACGAGTTAACACCGTTTCCCTCTGTTTCCGAGGGAAGTTCGTTCATTATTCCGAAAAACTAATTTTAAAAACGTTCGAGGGTAGCTAGAAAGGGGTGATTACATGGAGATTTTAGCCCGGTTTGGGGGGGGGGGGGGAGGCGTGGGGGACTGCTTTAGTCCAACTTCTGAAACAAATCCTCTTAAACTAAAATTGACAATTACATCAGTGGAGAGGGATTTAGCCCAGGTCTCAGCCCCCGGCTGAAAATTCCAGCCCGGTTTCACAAATTTGCTGTTTCATTTCCAGCACTGGTAAACGGACTAACAAAGCTTCAAAAAGCCCATGCAATAAGGAATGAAATTTCTGCCCGGCCAGGCTGAAAAGTGAACTTGAGCAGGCTCAGTGATTTTCTTTACTAGGAAACAAGACAGCTGCCAAGGAGAAAAGGTTCTAGTGGAATAAAGGCGATAAAATTAAGAATCTCTTTTCCTATGTCTAGCTAATTACAAAGCTAAAATGGAATTCAACAAACAACAGTGACCTCTAATGTATACCTGCGATGATGTCTTCAATGCAGACTTAAGTTAATACGTGGTTAAGAACCTTCCGAAGTTGAAAACGTGAAACAAAGGTTTATTCTCTTTCCGCTTTCCTCTTATGCAAATTTCATCTTCATATAAGATTCAAGTCAGTACAAGTCTACCATGTGACCTCGTGTGAATATTAATTCTTTGAAAACGAAAGTGTTCTTCACTTATTTTAAAACTCACCCCTTGCTACCTCTGCTGAAACGGATGAAACATATACACGTGTATTTCTATACATCGAATCTTTAACCACAGATGTATTGATTTATGTGTGCTCTGTTGCCCCCGTTGGCAAAATAAATCAAGTTTTTATACTTCCGGTCTATAAGGTAAACTAACCTGTGACCTCCAGTAACGCTCTGTAGATCTTTGCGTAGCCAATACCGGCGTTTTCTTCGTTAATTGAGAGCCGAGATTCGTGAGCATGAACGACAAATGTGGCAATGTCCATCTGTAGCTGAGGAATGATGTTTTCACAAATCTGTTCAGGCGAAAATTGAACTTTTCTATCGAAATATCGAGACCATGTTTCTCGTCCACTTCGAGTAAAAACTTTTCCACGACATCCAGGTTGTAAGTC
This sequence comes from Orbicella franksi, assembly GCF_964199315.1. NCBI lineage: Eukaryota > Metazoa > Cnidaria > Anthozoa > Scleractinia > Merulinidae > Orbicella > Orbicella franksi. The sequence continues at coordinate 7,917,817 of NC_138151.1, forward strand.
TTATCACAGTTAAAAAGGTAAACCTTCTGACTCGACCGTTCCGCCATGTAATAACCTATTCTTCACTGAATTGAAAGCTTATTCCCTGACGTTATGTTTACCGGTGACGCTATTTCGCTTTTACATGACATCAATTCTGGGAATGACTTTTATTTACTTTTTCCGCGAGATAGACAGTCACGTTTGAACGAAAGGTGTGACCTTGTCACCATTTTTAATTTGTTGGGATTACAATGTGAAATATTTCATTCTGAAAACTGTTTTTCCGATTTTCAAATCCCAAAGTTAATCATGATGAACAATTAAAATGTGTAAAAAAACCCGCGTGTTGTTTTTTGCCTGCTGACAGAAATTTGCCTTTTAAAAACCCAAACATATATGAGCCTGTTAAGCCAAGCAAGAAAAAGCAAGATCAAGCAGGTTCATATATGTGGGTTACAGTTATATTATGAATTCCTGTCTGTAGAGGCAAACACTACGACCAAGTTGTTCGGGACCACGAGATGTGTTAGGCTTATCATAATACAGTTGTGAATAAATACTGTATGGATCAAGCCCAAGTTTATGTCCTTCACAGAACTAAATATCCAATAACTACCTCCAAAAACCAGAACCTATTTTTCTAGACTTAAATGTAGGTTCTTACACGCTGATTTTAAAGACTGAACAAACGATTGGCGCTACTTGCTTTTACAATTGCAACGACGATGAACGAACTTTGGAAAAAGTGAAGGTCTGTTTTCCGAGTTTTCTGGTGTATCCGCTGAGATTGAACGGCGGAAAAGCACAAGTGCACAGCCGTATTCGTAATTGAAGACACGTTGGCGTGATTATCGAAAGGCGCAGCATAATAATGTATTTCACATACTAAGAGGTGATTTGGGTGATGGCGTCATTAGACTACAACTACCAGATTCCTTCACTTTTCTGTTTCTTATGCTAATTAGGGCAATTGTTGGTTAAACCCCACTGGGGATTCAAAATTTAAATAATAAAGAGGAAACGAAAGGAATTCTGGTAGTTCTAGTCAAATTAGGACAACGTGCAAATCTGCCGTAAAGAAATCACTTTATTTAAGTCATGGTATTTAGCACTGCTGTGCTAAAAGGGGACACTTTAAAACGAGAAACAGGCACTGTAAATAGAAATGAAAACTTGTTAAAATCACAACTGGTTGGAGGCCGACCAGCTGGCTATTTACGAGACGTGGACGAGTTGAATTGGGGGACTACCAAACACAAATCCATCTAGTGGCAGGGAGGGGGATTTGAAACCCGGACCTTTGTACTACAAATCCAGCGTCTTAACTAATAATAAGCCCCCTCCGCCCCCCTACTCCCCGTTATATTAAAATCTCCTCCTGTATACTTTTCAATAATTTTGTCGGCAAACGAGAGCACGAGGCTACATTTACTTGTTGGTCCAATAGCTGGAGTTAACTACTGCCCTCTGAGTTTATTCTGTTCAGGAGTTTGTCGACAGTCGAGTTCATTTACTTTCGAAACTGATTTCTTTTTCAATATTAAGCATGCAGTCTATACAGCTTGACCGGTTCTCTGTTTTAGTTTTTACCTGTGATTTTACACCTGTCTACTTAACTTAAAGGTGATTATAAGCTATATACTGCGACAGCAATATAATTGTATATATATGTTCACTTTAAAACGTCAAACTTCAGTACTTCTTCAACTTGCGAAGTTCTGTGCGCCTGTCCAAGCAAGGTAGTTAACGGTACGTTATTTCACCGTCTTTATCACAAGAAGGCTTTCATGCGCTGAACGATTTCACGTAACCCATCAACCCGGAGGCTAAGGAATCTCTGACGACCACGTGCAAATGGCCAGGGTCTTTCTCAGAATGGATCTCCAATTTAGCTCTTGGCACATCCTTCCATTTCTGAAGCAAATCTGACGCTAATTGAGATGGTGGTTCCCAGCCCTCTTTCCTCTCCACCACATCACTTTCTTTACATGAGATGGCGCCATAACGGATGACTGTCTTCACCATCAGTGCCTTCTTGGGGGTGTCGCTTTGTTGATCTTCGTTCGGATCCATTGCTGGAAATGAAACGTACTGCCATTCAGGCGTAGCAGCATCACTGGCACTGGATTCATTCTCCCGAATTTTTCCTCTCCACCAAAGAATGACGCCTTTTTCCTTAAGAATCGACTCTACTTTGTTGGTGATATCGATTTCTTCACTCTGTGATAATGCCAATTCTTTCAAATTTCTGTCTGAGCAAATAATGACGATAGCTCTTTTTTCTAGACGCAAAAAAAGCATGAAAAAAAAATCAATTTAAATGAAAGTTGTATTAGATTGAAGTCTAGGTTTAGACATAAACATTGGTTACGAGAGATTAGGGTTAATCTGGTACACGCCTTTCATTTCACCCCCTAATTTAGGTACAAAATGCAAATATTAAACACAGGGTGTGTGGGGTGGGGGATGGATTGGGGGTGGGGGAACCACTCAGGGAGCTAGCACTTAATACCACCACTTTTGGCCTGGATCCCGAAGAATGACACACGAACATGCAAGGAATCAATTATTTGACATTTGAAATTGCCACCTGAAATGAATTTCACCTTTAAATGTCCTCGTTTCCAAAACTCTGATAACGAGAAGCCTGTTCAAGACTCTCGGTCCGTGAGGACAATCGTATAAGCCCGCGGGCGATTAGCGGGGTCTGGTTGAGAAAAGGAAAGGGAGACCCCTCCTTTTCCCTACAAGATCCCGCTCGTCGCCCGCCCGCTTTTCCGATCGTCCTTACCGACCGAGAACCTGGACCAGGCTAGAAAACGAGGAGACCACTAATGGCAACTTGATTTAACACCTTAACGTGTTAAAGGACAAACATGCCTTTCTCTCAAACCTATTTTGTAGCCCCTTTAACATTCTTTCCAGAATCTTCGAGAGCGTAGTTTTTATTATTTGTATTTTTGTATTTTTTTAGAGGGCCACACTGAGTTCATCAGTAATGTTAGCTACTTTTACGTGTCACCCTCATAAAATAAGGTCTCTTACTTAATTAATTACTTACTTATATCCTCAAAGAGCCATCCATGTTTTGGTAGCCTTAGTTAACGCCCTTAGTGCGCTTCTTACCTGCTACTTTTTGAGCCTCCATCAACAGATCTGCGATAGCTGACCTCTCCCAGTTGTTTCTCAGGGTAGCCTCTTTCAGATCACTCGCCAACAGTCCAAGAGCACACATTGTTACCGATTGTACTTGCAGATGCAGCTTCAGCTCTGTTGGGCTTCCAATACACACATCCGGAGGGGGACGCATGCTCGGTAGAGAGTACATGTGGCTGACAACTGTGGCGGTAGCCTCGTCACTACAGAGGATCATTAAATCTGCAGTTCCTGAGAAACAAGGAAACAAATGCAAGCTGAAAGGGTGATCATGTTAGCCTGTGGTGTAAGTAAACCTATCCTGTCTGCTGGTGTGCCGACTCTTCTCCCTGGTTAAGACAGGGTTTTTTTTAAAGTTTTAAAACAGTTGCGGTTCAAGTAGTTCTTGATTTGACAATGGATTCCATACTCTCACGTCGGATTATATAGTATGTAGTGTTTACGGCTAATGATTGACTGTTTTTCGGGCACAAGTAAGGTCCAATCCAAGACACTAGTCATTTATCTGAATAGTTTCGCCATAAGTGTCACTTAAAACCCAGAGAGAGAGAGAGAGATGGTAACTCAGGTTGCTTTCAAGCATACACTGAGCAGAAATACAAGTAGCTAAAAACAGCCATAAAATGACTTTTCTCTGGGAAGAAATCAATTGTTCACTGATAAATATGATATGCTGTTTTAAATCCATATTTTTAGTTTTGTAGCATATTTATCTTTCACATTTAAGCAATACAGGATTTTTCTGCGTTTACACAGCCTCATGAAAAACATGAGGGGGACTGGGAGAATTCGAGAGAGTTATGCAAACCTGAGTGTTTAGACTATTAACTATGGTTTAGATGAGGCTGTGTGAACACGGAAAAAAGGCTTCTGTTGCTTTCATAAAAAATTTCTTGTCACAACAGTTTTTGCATGCTCTCATCCAAACACACCAATCAACTAATGAGAGCGCGCGTACTATCTTAAATATTTTATAAAAGAAACTGCTTTACCGCGTGGTTTTGCAGCCGTTGTGCTCGCGATTTCTTCTTGTCTCCGACGTCCATCGATTTCTAGTTCGGCAAACGACTGCAAAGAAAGAACGATGACAACCTGTGTTAACAAAGAATCGACCGGCTCAGGTTAAGGAGTGCTCCTACAATATTTGTATTCCTTATTCGACTATGACGCCGTTAGACTATATGAGAACAAGTCAAGAAACACACAAAACACACGAAATCGTGGTTTCGCCAATTGAGGACAGAGCCCACCAAAAGACGCGGAGAGACCCACTGAACAAGCAGCCTGACACATGCATGGTTAAATATAGCGATGAATAAGCACAAGTCGTGTAAGGAAACCTGACCTATAAACCTAGAATCAGGAAAAAAAAAATGTCTCGAACAAAAAACTGGATACAACTATTAAATGTTAGGCATCTTTTGTCTCTACTCATAACATCAAATTAGCAATCATACAATCATCCAATGGTACTCGTCAGGACTGGAATGGCTTTCCTCTCTTTTCTCAATAATAGTGAATTATTCATTAAATTATCTTCATCAATGGATCCGAGCGATTTGGCAATAAACATACCTGTACTGAGGAAATTCATGTTGTTTCAGTTTCGCCAGAAATTCTCGGTTCAGGTCTCTCAACATTATTCCAGACACAACAACAAATACAGTAACACGGTGCTTCGGTCGACAAATTGTAGCTCCAATTTTTGTGTCCTAAATACTGAATATATTCGACACGTTACCCGGCTAGTAATTTAATTCTTACAATAGAAACATACTACTTCAACAGACGCCGAAGCTGTATCTGATTTTGGTCTCGCTGCCATCCCCAACTGAGGAACAAATTTGGATCCTGCTTTGCTCGGATCAAAGAAATGCAGCAGTGCTTCCTCGTGGACTGATCTGTGCTTTTGGTTCCAAGAAAACACAAGGCTTTTTCTTCCGTCACGAAACTCCTCTTTGAGCTGTGGACTTACTACCCTCAGTGCCCAGCGTGACAAGACATTTTGCCTTTCCTCGGCTTCGTCCTTGTAGTTGCTATCTCCACCAATAACCACGACAACTTTGCCACCTTAAATAACATCAACAATGGAAACTGTACATGTCACGAATGGTTTTCTCGTCGTTTTACCAAGCTTAATAATATAATAACTATATACATTTACTATCGCTTAATTTGTATTTCCAAAAAAGAGAGTACGAGCTCATAAAACGTCCAAGGCAATAGTGCACTCAGTGATTGAGTGATTCTACTGAGCAGCGTCTCCAACCTCTTCAGAAAAAAATGGCCAAATGGTTTTCTAGGAAGTTGACAATAAGGCCGTTGAAAAAGATGCGAACTTTTCTCCCCTGGGCTAAGTAAAACTGTACACGTTTTATGACAAATCAAAGGCACAAAACCATTCTAATTGATGAAAGTTACATAGCTACATAGTCACATGGCTTTGCTAGTGCTGATGAATCACCGGAAACGAAGCCAGCCCGGGGAAAAGGGGGGTGGTGGAGTAACTGATTCAAAAAAAAGCCTTAACGTGTTAAATTATTTTGCTCGTAATGTTACTTCTTTAACTGGTTGATTGACTCGAACATTTGCACAACGAAACCACGAGTGAATGCTTTCAGTTTCCGTCATTTTTTATCAGCTTTTTGACACTCCCGTTGTTTCAGTAACATCCAGGTTTGGCGTTCCATTTCGTGTTTCCTTTTTTCCTCTTCTCATAATATACATATAGTGCCCCACCTCTGGTTTTTCGATTTCGTTTGGAAACGACACATGGGGCAATAACTAATATAATCGACGAAATGGCTGGTCTGGCTCCTAAGTCTATACAGACGAATACACTCTCGTATACGTTCGAAGGTGAACGAATACTTAATATTTTGATGCGTCTTGGCCTCTTGTTCACCTGACGTAAACAATATTTACGATCATTGTAGACCTTCGTGTACTTTCTCCAGAGCTGAGTGGATAACCTCGTGAACATTTCAAACAGTGATTTTCCCCTAAACCATGCATGGAAGCGAATTTCTGAGAAACTTATTTAATTCGTCACGTGAAGTTTACTAGAAAGCGAAACTGATCGGAAGAATCTCTGTACGATATCTTATACTCTACTGCTACATAATTTCGCTAGACTTACTCCATTTTTCAAGATTTGGTGATGGAAATACATCGTTTCATCTCTACATTAAAGCTTGCAACCCGAAAATCTTTGATACGGATTCCAGAGTGTACTTTTCCACTTCCACTCTGAGAAGGCGCAAGGTTTAAACAAGTAAACATTTAACTTACCAGTGGCCTCTAGTAACGCTCTGTAAACCTTGGTATATCCTATGTTCACGTCGCTTTCGTTGATTGACAGCCGAGATTCGTTTGCATGGACGACAAAAAATGCGAAATCTATTGTAAGTCTAGAGATGGTGTTCTCGCATATTTCAGACATGTTTTTGAGACTGAAATAATGTTTTGATATCGTAATGGTGAAGGGAAGCTTTTCTCCGACAGAACGAAGCAGAGCTTCTACCACGCGTAGATCGTAAGTTTTGTCACAGTTGAAGAGATGCACCCGTTTCTTTTTATCCATTACTGCTGTGAAGAAGTAAAAGCGACAGTCTTGAACAGGGTTGATCTTCGATATCGCTTTCTCTGTGAGTCACCGAAAATACAATTTCTCAGAAATTGCGTTACACAGCCTTCCGAGTTTTCACGGAATGCTAAGCAGCATTATTGTCACGCAATTAACATGATCACAGATTATAAATAAATTCTATCAGACACCATTTAAAAATATGAATCGTTTTCTATTTATACTTTCTTTCTTTTTTTTTTTTTCTTTCAACACAGATTTCCTTAACAGTCTCGAGTTATTATAGAGACAAATGATTTTTACATCATTTTGGTCACTTACATCGTGGCTGACTCGCGGTCACTCGCGGCTGAAGTCTCGTAAAGCATCAAGACAACAGATGAGACATTTCCTGTGTCTTAAGCGCGCACCCACCATTTACTCGCAGAATCTTACGCTTTGCATATCTCTCATTAAGTACGATTACAATTCCATGCAAAAACACCCAACGAATTCCCATAAAGAAAAGTAACCTAGCTCGTCCAGGGAAGCTAACCCAACGCGCCCCCCCCCCCCCCCTCTCCACACACTGCACACACACACACCCTCCCCCCACTTCCGAGACAGTTTTTCAAATTGAATTCAGCTTCGCAAGCAGGAAGCAAAGCATACTTTGGAGACTTAACTTGGGGAGTTTCAGCAGATTCAATGGGGTTTGACTGTGCAGAATTCGACGTTATTTATTTGGTGATTAATTGATCTTTTTTGCTGTCATTTTATAGCGTACATGTAGAATTATGAGGGAAATTTCTGGCTTTAGAAAAGCTGACCAGTGGGCCGGTCATACCATAAGTAAACGTCGTTAGTGTAAATTACTTTCAGTTTTCACGGGGTAGGGCATATCCGAACTTTGTGAATTTTACCAAAGCTTCCTTAGGGAGAAAAGTTTACACCGAAAACAGTCCTTATTGAGGACAAGGCCAAAATAAATCGACAGATAAATTGAAAAAGCAATGAGCGGTACGAAATGAACACGAAATGTACGTCCAAAAGGGAGGGAGTGGGATTCGGTTGTGGCTGTGGGTCACTCGTTGAGCAGTCCCCCATCCACGCCCCACCCTGTAGTTTGCGTTTTCTTATAGGCTTAAACAATGAATTGATCGTTTATCTTTTTCCTACATATAAGAGTGTATATTTCAGTTCGTTTAGTGTGAGTTTAGTGAAGGTAGTTTTGAAAAGAATTGTTGTAGGTGACTGACGTTTCGACCACCTGAGCAGAAGGCATCTTTGAAGTCTTGTTTCTTGGCCACTAAATAGAGGTAACCACTGCAGGCATTCCACAATGGATAAATTTCGCAATAAACTAGCAATTCTAAAAAAGTTTCAGTCATCCGTCTACGTTTACGCTTATATTTACAGAGCAACAACGTTTACATAATAATATTGTATTTAATGAGTAAACAAATTAATGAATCGAAATATAATTATCTCAAATATGTTTTACTTAATCGTAACCGTGTTCAAGAACTTAACCGCCTAAGTAATCTGTCTGACAGACCTAGTTTATGTCGAATATCGATTTTTATCTTTTTATCCTCTTGACGACATGAATAGATATTGTTAACAAATAAGTGCAGAGAAAAAAAAAGTGGAAAGGGCAAAACAACGTAAACTAATTAATATATGCCCTTTAATTAAATACATTTCTTTTAAGATAAAATTAGTAGAGCTAGTATGAGAGGATAGAGTAAACACACAGTAAATAGATATACAATATCAGAATTATTAATACCGCCGAGCAAAATAAAACTGGTATAGATAAAGTAATGTCATTTACAGTCATCAGTAGTTGGGCAAAATTATCTTTTATTTATTCCAAAGCATTTTGGATTCAGGAGTTGTAAGAACACACTTCGAATTGTGTAATTATGGTGTTCCTATACCAGAGACAGGATGAGGTTCGAAGACTTTTATGAAATTAGGTGATACATGAAATATTTGGCAGGTAGATAATTTAACAATGTCTGGAAACTTAATGAGGCCAGGTTAATTTGATCTTCATGACTGACCTGAGCTAGATTGGGCAGACATTCACGAGTCCCAGGAACATTGCTTAGCTGAAGTATATTTGCTTTATACAAATAATTAAAATCATGATTTACACAGTAGAAACCCGATTTCTAAAATTATTATAAAATGAACGTGAAAGGATGAATAGCTCGAGAGATAGTTCGAGATATAGGGGGTGAAATTATGCAGTGAAATAAATTTCAGGGAAATGACACTATACGGCTTGGTTCGAGCCGTGGAGTAGTTCGGGAAATCGAAGAGTTAAGAAATCGGGATTGAGCTACTACTCTATTTTCGAATTTAAACACAGCTGATTTAACCTTTCTCAGTTTTAAATACTAACTCAGACGCATGAAAATGCTTTTTTTTTAGTGGGCTCAATGAATGGTTTGTCACGTCTTTGTTTGTTTGTTTGTTTGTTTGTTCGTTTGTTTGTTTTCAAAAGGCGGTCATTAATCCAGTTTCTATCCTTTTCTACTACATTATTTTAATGACATAGTTGTGTGTTTGAGTCCAATCCGTCACATTCAGTAAAATATATCGTTAACATGGAGCTACACACTGTACACATAAAAGTTTCAATCAGGTTCCATGTGATCGGCTGTATCCTTTGGAGGAAGTCTTTCCCTCTTTCCTAATGTGGAGAGGCAACCTATACCGGAATTACCAAGGAGCGTTTCCTTCAGGCTGTCGCCCACCTGATGTTGAAGACCTAAATGTAATAACTGACCTTAAATGTAATAAACTCCTAAATGTAATAACATTTGGCCTTAAATGTAATAAACTCCTAAATGTAATAACATTTGGCCTTAAATGTAATAACACCTAAGTGTGACAACATTTGGACTTAAATGAGATGGTTTATAATCACGTCATCATTGACGTCATCAAAGGCGTCATTAATCAACTCACTGTTACTGCATAAACCACGTGATCTGTTGCACCATCTGTCATCTCATTAAAAGGGTTCTTTTATCGCAACGAGTAACATGTGTTTTCGGGTTTGTCACCTGACTAATGACGTCATTGCACTCAGTTATAGCGGAGCTCTGCAGCGGCCCGAATCTAAGGGCTACAGAGCGGAACTTGGCGGCCATACTCCAGAAATATGTCAACGTTAAGATTATCGTCAGCTTATATCCTATTTGATATTGGGCATCCATGTTATGGCCAACTGACAGTTGTCAAAAAGGTATTCGCTGACCAGTATCACATGACTATTTCACGGGCTTACGTATTCTTTTATTTTGACCGCTGATTAGGTAATTGTTCTCCACTGGATCGCGGGCTCAAGTCCTATTTTTAATCTGTCTATGGTCTCTAAGTTCAGATTTAAATTAAAAATAAAACGGGAAGCACTGCTTTTAGGCTTGGCTAAATCTATCAAGCATTGGAGTGATATTTTATGGTTTCATTTTCGAATGATGAGATATCCTGGGTCTCAACTGGACAAAGTTCTTATTGTAATTATATATGACTTTATTAATTTTAGTTTATTAATTTTGAACTCAAGGCTATCAAGGATATAAAATTTATAACAGCTAACATGCATCAACGGACGTAATTTTTTAAACAAATTATGTATTGAAACAACATCAACATTTAAACATTAACAGTTCTGTCCATTTCTTTGCAGTGAATGGTTACTCTTTTGTCTCTTTTCCTCTTCAGCTTTGTCAAAAAGTCAGTATTTGTTACTTTTCTCTAGACACAACTAACACTAACAAAAAAAGTAAAACGTTTGTAACGATACAACATCAGTGTTTAAACATTAACAGTTCTGTTGACTTCTTTTCATTGAAGCTTGTTTTTTTAGCCGGTTTTTTTGCTTCATCGAAAGGTCACCATGAGTTACTTTTTTTTCCAAAAAATTCTTTTGATGACACACCAATCGTATCCGTCTTTCCTAATCTCCAACCAGGCATTGGCCCATTTTGGATCGGAAATGATGCTTTTTAATTCCATGATCAGACCGCTGGAGGTACCATATTTCTTGATAAGGCTACGGACACTTATAACAAAAGATTGCACTCCGCCGGAGATATAAACCCTCGGCAACATTCGAGTTAGCCTTTGCGTCACCGCCCTAAACCGTGTACTGACTCCACATAACGATTGGTATGAATGGCACGCGTTACCGGCAAATAGAGCGGCCGATGATATCAATACCATTTGGAAGATTTTTTCTAAAAGTTCATTGGGCAGGTTTTCGATGCAACAATCTCTATTGGATGCAGACGCCAATGAGCCAACATCCTCATCAGGAACAAACTGAAGCGCTATTTGTTCCTCTCCACCCTCAATTATCTGCAAGGCTGTCTCGTTTGGCTGATCACTTTCCTCAACTTCAACCACAACATCTCCCAAGTCATCCGCACCCTCTTGTTGTTCAATTTCTTCATCACAGTCATCATCATTAACCGTATCACCCATGTCAATGTTTCCTTCAGTTCTACTCGCATATTCCTCCGTGATGTCTTCTAGTACCTCCTCACCATTGTCGTGGTCGCTCATAACTGGTTCCAAGGCCACAAAATGTTCCCCTTGATTTTCTGCAAAATGTCCAAGGTACACAGTGGCCGTTGCAATGCTTGCTGACGGGCTGAACACATGTTGCCCACCAGCTCCCAGGGAAGATACTATTTGAACGTCAATGTTATATAAGTTCGCGGCCGCATACAGTGTTAGCTGATCCCCATAGGCCCCATCTTGTGACATATGATTTGTATAGTTGCTCCAGGAAGCAAACTCATTGGATGCAGTGTCCAATTATGTTAATCAAACGCAATCATTAAAGCAGGAATTCTTTGTTAAACAGTTTTTCAAACCTACAGTTTGGAAATGCTTCGTCATTTGCGAAATATTACCCCATGGGGCATAATACAATTGATACTTTTAAAGAAAAAGCAGATTCACATCATCCTACTGGGAAAATTATAAACGACCAAAATAGCGGACTCTGAGACCTTTTTTTCCAGACACAGTTACATATATAAAAAAAGGAGACAGATTGAAGGATCGAACTATCCAGACTCGCTGTGTGTGGTCTCACAAGAGAGCCAAATCGAGATATAAAAGGCATTTAAACCATGAAACGACAACAGCTATTTCAAATGCACTTTGCGTCGCGTCCTGGTGACGTTGTCATCACGGCATCCGGTACCACTGTGATAGTTTTGTCTGGAATTGTTGTTTGGACTGATCAGGTTGTGATTCAAGAACGGACTGATAAATCGCTGGCGTCTTGAAAATATTTTCTGCGGAACTATATTGGTTAACAAGTAGATTTAGAAACAAAAACGTCACGCTATTACCAACCTATCGAAATTTGTTTGTATGAGAAGGAATTTAAAGGCTGGAATAAGGATTCCCGCTTACAGGGATTGTGTGTAGTGTCACGTGATTATTTTACTAAACAACGAGGTGGTTACGTCAATGATGACGTTTGTGTAACGTTGTTTCATTTAAGTCCAAATGTTGTCACACTTTGGAGTTTATTACATTTAAGGCCAAATGTTATTACATTTAGGAGTTTATTACATTTAAGGTCAGATATTACATTTAGGTCTTCAACACCTGAGATATGAAGGACTCTTTATTCACGACAACCCGGTAACGTCCAACTGTGTTTTCTTGATAAATCAACAATTCTGCGTCGGCGGTTGATCTCCATTTCCTCTTCAAGTCATCTTCTATCTCTTTAGGAGGCTTCCACCCTTCTTCATTTTGGTATGAAATTATACCGTCGCGCAGGCGAGCCTTTAAAAGTAATGTGGACTCACTGGGATTCATCGGCCGTTTGGCAATTCTCGTCTGAGACCTCTCTGCCATGCCATCACGTTCTGGAAGAGATTGTGATCGACGATACTGAAGAGGACGTTTGGGATTTTGAGTTTGATGGAGAGGATTTTTGTTTCCCTTCCGCCACAGAATTTCGCCCTTTTCACCGAGATGTAGCCTGACTTTGCGTGTTAAGGCATCTTCCTCATCCTGTGACATCTCGCTGTCGTCACTGCAGACGATAATGACCACTTTTCTCACTGAAAGCAAAGAAGAGTCAAGGTGAAGTTTCCGTTGCAACAATGTACCACATGGAAAAAGCATAAATTATTTTTAATGAAATGGTCATGATTGATGATCGATGAGATCAAGAAAATTATTATAGTTTAAAGGTGTCTAGTAATGTCCCTGTTGGTAGCAAGGGTATTTTCCTCATTTGTAGACTGAACAACAGGCCTAGGCCTTCCCAGTTTCCTCCCCTCCTACCTTCCGTTCGAAAAGCCTGATACTCAGGAAAATGTAGCTATGCAAGAATTTCACTATTTTGTAAACTGTAATTGTACGCCTTTTCTGGCAGCATCTAAGGTCGCGAGTCAATAAATACAAATACCAGGACTAACTCTCAGAAACGCGGTCAACAGGGTAAAAGGTTTTACTCCCAGCTAAGACGAAGCTCCACAGAGATGATGGTTTTGATTTTAGTACCAAACAGAGGTCCACAATGCGAAACTTATTAGATGTTCCCACAGTAAATAAGGTTTATAGACTCCAAGCTCTGAAATTCACGCATCTTTGGCACAAAGGCCTCCTACCAAGCTTTTTTCAGGATTTCTTTCAATACGCCAGTGAAGTACACGGATACGATACCGGATATGTATCTAGGGAAAATCTATACATATCAAAAGTGCGCACCAATTCTGGTAAACAAACAAAAGCTTACACAGCCACTATTCTCTGGAACAATATTCCCACTCACCTTAAAGATATCAATGTCTTCAACTTCTAACAGAGCATACATGTTTATTCAAATTCATGTCTAAACAAGTGAAATTTTTATTTTTTTGTCTTTGTTTCTCTAAACAACTGAAATTTTATTTACTGTCTAAACAACATTCTGAAAACGTGTATTGATTTTCTTAATTGTTTACCATGTACACTTCTCATCTCTTATCAGTTCTGTATTTTCATAAATATCTATAGAAACCTTATAATAATTGGAGATTGACCAGAAAACTATCCCATATCGGGTTACGTCAGTTTCCAGACTCACATCTACATTTCTTTTTCTGCCCCCTCTATTTGTATATATATATATATATATATATATATATATAAATTTTTAAACTTTTTTTAGATTTCTTAGACTTTTTACTGTATATATATATTTTTTTCGCTCGAAGTTGTCCGTCCTCGTTTTCCACAATTGCCTACAAATTTCATTACTCGAGGTTTGGACTACGAATCCTTTTGGATCCTTCTGGCGCGTGGCATCCCTGTTGGCTCGAAGCATCTTAACTTTTTATATATATATATATATATATATATATATATATATATATATATATATATATATATATAGAAATGAAAACCGCCGATGAGGGACAAACAATTCAGCCAAACAATGGCTGCTTTAAATGTGAAAGAAATAGATGCGATCTCTGTCGAAATTTCTTTGTTGAATCTAAATCATTTCTAAGTTTTAAAACGGGCAGAAAATACACCATTCATTCAAGGCTTTCTTGTGATTCTAAAAACGTGATCTATTTAGTTTCCTGCAAGAAATGTCGTTTACAGTACATAGGATCAACTACCACCGATTTTCGGGTTAGGTTTCGTAACCACAAGTCTGCTATGCTCACAAACAAAACCACTTGTGAGGTAGCAGTACATTTCAATAAAATTCCACACTCCTTGGATGATTTTGAATTCCAATGCATTGATCAGGTGCAGGCCCTAATGACTCAGACGAGATCGATAGGTTTTTAATTACGAAAGAGGCTTATTGGAGTGCTCAACTGTTCTCTTTGGCTCCCCATGGCTTAAATAAAAGAAAAGAATTTCACTCCAAAAACAGAATTTGTTATAATTAACTTTCTCTTGTGTAAATCTGCGTTCGCGCCATAAGGCAGTTCAAAGGCCCTTCCTTGGATTTTGTCAGCTTTTTGGGTGTTAGGTATGCTCAAAGGCCCTGCCTGGGATCTTATTACAGCTTATTGTTTAAGGGCCCCTCCAGGGATTTTGTTGTTTGTCAACCCTTTAATGCTCCAAAGGCCTCGATTTGGGATTTTGTTATTTACCCTGTCCAGCGTAAACGTAGGTTTCTTTTTTTTCAACTGCTTCTCTTTGCAAACTATTTTTCCTGTTATATTTACCGCATTGCAAGAGTCCGTTTTATCTATTTTAACTCTTTTAGTTTTTAGGTTGAATTTAACCTAGTTCTGCAATTATCACGCTCTATAATGTAATTTATGCACAGTATTGTATTCTTTTCGTTTGGTCTATTAATTATCACCCTGTATGACGCAATTTATAGTACAGCATTGTATTTCTCGTTTTGCATTTTCTTCCTGTATTGTATTAATCACGATGTATTAATAGCACAATATTGTATTTTTCATTTCGTTACGTAATCTCCCACACTGTAACCGTATTTAAACTTAGTTTTCGTCCTTTTTCTCTTGTAACTGATGAAGGTCTTTTTACCGTCAGAAGTTGTCCGTCCTTGCTTTATCAAACGTTTTTAAATTCATTTTTGCGGTGAGGCTTGGACTGTGAATCTTCATTGATCCTCCTGACGCAGTGGCATTCTTTGTTGGCTTGAGGCATTTTATAACCGTTTTATATATATATATATATATATATATATATATATATATATATATATATATATATATATATATTTAAAAAACTGTAATTGTTCGAGTGAATAAGTTGAGTTGTTGTTGCTGTCACAACGCAAAGCTGATAAGTTTGAAGCTGGTTAGCGACTTATGCCCCATGACTCAAGCCTTCGTGAAAGAGATTTAAAACAGATATCTTACCTACTGTTTCTCTGATTGTGTTCAGCAGGTCTGTATAAGGGGTTTCAGCTGATCTGCGACACAACTCGTCTTTCATGGCTCCAGCGTCGACAACAATAATACAGGACCTCATTGAAGTGATAGAGAGTAAATAGCTGGGCCCGGCATCTGGGGAACCACTGAATATGCTGAATATGTCAAGTAGCTCATCACCAAACCAGTCCCTGATAATGGCAATATCAGACTGGTCCCGACAAACGAGCGCTACTTTCCCCTGCGATGGTGTATCCTCGGCCATTGCTTTTAAACGTTTGCTAGAAGTATCTTCCGGTGTAGGTTCGGCGTATTGTCCTATAATAATGAGAATGAGAGTGACGAATCGAATTGCAGTTGGGCCACTAGCTGTTACATTTTCTTTTAAATAAACTTCCCGAAAACGCATGGAGACTTGCTAATACGGACACATTCCTCAGCCCTTTTAACAGTGTCTGTGTTAAAGGGTACGACTCTGTCAAAATGTTAGTAGCAGTAGTAGAAAAAAAAGAAAACAACAACAACAATCAAACAAACAAACCAAAAATATGTTATCTATTAAATCACATTCTTTGCCCACTTTTTCTTTTTATTTTATTCACTCAGTTTTCTGACTTTCTATTTTTCTATAATAGTAATAAAAGTAATAATAATAATAATAATAATAATAATAATAATAATAAATCATTTGTAACTATTGATAGACTGACCCCTCTAGACTAGCATAGCTATTCGCGGGCCAGTCCAACTGTACAATGTAGATTTTATTAAGAAATAAAATGATGAAGAAATGAAAATCTCGACTGATCGATTAGATTGAAATATCACCTTTCGTGTCACGGCTTTCCCATCATGACGAATTTCCCCCCTCGTACCCGACAGCAGGTTCGGAAGGGCGTGATGGATGTAAGCGGAGCGGCCCCCACATGTTTATTCTTGAGTACCCGTCGGTGGACAGTCCAGATTGAAATATATTGGTTAAATATTGGTTATGAGTTGAAATTAGATTAATTGATCGATCGATCGATCGATGAATTGATCGATTGAATTGTTCATTGAAAGATCGATCGATCAATTAAGATTGCTTGATTAATTGATTGATTGATTGATTGACTGACTGACTGACTGACTGACTGACTCATTGACTGACAGACGGACGGACGGACTGACTGACTTACCTCTCCTAATCTCGGGGGTGACTTGCACAGTTTCAACAAGGTTGGATTTCTCGCTGTTAAGTGACTGATAAACAGGAATATTTTCCTGCCTACCATTGGTTTCAGCTCTCTGCATTTCGATGCTATCGTCCTTCACTGGCTCTAGATCTAAATTGGAGTAGTTTATTGGTGTCGTTGCTTTTACATCGTTGGAAGTAACTTCCTGTGACACAAAAATGAAGTTAATGCTTTTATGTGTTATTTTTGTTGTTGTTTTTTTGTATTTATTGTTGTCTGTTCCTATTTTTGCAACTTTGAAGCTTGGCTGGTCTGTTAGCAGAAAAAAAGTGATGTATTTTGGTTGTTCCGCGCTAAGGCAAATTAAACTGTGTCACTCAAGGAGTAAAAGAATCAGTTTTACTCTTTACGAATACCCTGGCTCCTGTTGTACCACTTTACCTGAATCGTGTCAACCGCAGGTTTGGAAGGCTGAAGTTTTGGTTCAAATTTTTCCCCCTTCTTTCCAGGATCAAGGAAATGCAACATTGCCTCCTCATGAATCAGTCTGTGTTCTTTGTCCCAGGAAAAGATAAAGCTTATGCGTCCATCCACGAATTCTTCTTTGAACTGAGAGGAAATCTGTCTCTTAGCCCACCGTGACAAGACAGCTTTTTCTTCCTCGGCAGCATTTTTGTAATTGTCATCTCCACCAATAACAACAATTACTTTGTTGCCTGTCAGTTTAAAAACACAAATCAAGTCGAATCCAAGAACAGCTGTAGAGAGCAAATATTACTGCTATTGCTACTGCTACAGCTACAGCTACTGTTGCTACTACTGCCACTTCTACTTCTACCGCTGCTGCTGCTGCTACTGCTACTGCGCGCTACAGATTTTGCAGCTTACGTTTCTTTAAACCGAAGCTTTGTGTTTCTTCGGAAGAGCGGGACTGTGCGACACAAAATGAACGTAAATCGTCTGCGTGTAATGTTCCGTCTAAAATCGATACCTCCCTCTTGTGGAATATCCTTAGTGAAAGAATGGGATTAGCTTCTTCTCTGAACTTGAAGTTGGAGTAACCCATTTTTAAGCTAGCTACGTCTACTGCACTACCACCTAATAATAATCCAGGAAATGCGGTAATAATCCAACGCATGTTCATAGCGCCATAAATGTTTGCCAGCATAGTGAATAGGAAAAGGAAAACTGAGCGTTTCTCGTTCGTTTGATAAAACTTAAACCGAAGGCCGTAAATTGATCATAACAAGACCTGGGATTAAGTTTTTGACAGTGGTCTTATTTTTGGATTGCATGTTTAAATGGATGCTTATCCCCAGAAGAGGCAGTTTTTAGATATACAAGATTTTATGTTTGAAAAATACGGACGTCGATTATTTAATTTTTTTTTTTTTAAGCTGCTTTTGTGCTTATTCTCGGAAAAAACAAAAAAATATTTAAATTTGTCTATAGAGCGTTTTCACTGTCACCCAATAAAAAATAAAATCAAAAACCATTCAGTGGATAAAGTCAAGAAATTGTGATATCATAGAAGATAGATAAAGAAGACAGTTCTCCAAGTTTAAGGTGTGTGCGTTGTCCCAAAGTTTAGATATTCGTCGAAATGTTCCGCGCAAATTTACAGAGCTAGTATGGAGCCGCCATGTTGGTGTTCCTCTGTGATACACCAATATGGCAGACGGAAAATAGTGTTAACATCTGAAACTTTCTTTGGCTATCTAGGCGACTGATTAACTGCACTGAACAAACAAACATTTAAATAAGTACTTAAATGGCTAAAAATCACTAGATAAATACATATTTTTCGACAAACGCAGTTGTAGCTTTATGTCACGCACCGCCATAACTCTGAAATTCAAAATGCGCTGGTTTCCAAACGAAGTACGTTATTGAGCTGGAAAGTTGTAAGCCGTGACTGATATAAATTTAGTACCTCTTATGCCTGATGAGGATTAAAACTTTGGTGGCTCTTTAGTTTTGGATTTAAGGATTTGAGGACGTCACGTAAAAATAACGCTCTATTCTGCATGGTGAAACTTGAAATTTGTCTGAAAATTTCAGTTTAATAATTCTAAATTCTGAAAATGACGCTTTTCACTGCTTTGAAAGGTGAAAATAAAGATAAAAATTGCTTTTCTTGGCTTTAAAATTAGAATGTAAAGCCTTTCAGTTTGCTTTCAAATTTTAGTTTCAAATGAGTGTAGTGTTACTGTCATGCAACCACTGCGACAAACCCGAAACACTCGATTCGTTCAGCACTGTACAATTTTTCTGAGTAAACAGGAATTTCATTGCTGGTTTTTGTCGCGAGGACTCCATAAAAAGTTCTGATATGATGTTTTCCGGATCAATGTTTTCCTTTAGGCCTTTGTGTAACATAAAATATGAAGGTTACGATGTTGTCATCAACGAATTTGTAAGTAAAACAGTTCCCCTTTAAATCACTCACCCGTTTTCTCCAGTAATGCTCTGTAGAATCTCGCGTAACCAATGCCAGCGTTGTCTTCGTTGATTGACAGCCGAGATTCGTGAGCATGGACGACGAACACGGCGAAATCCATCGGTGGTTCAGATTGGATGGTCTTGCACAATTCCGTCATTTCTGAGAGAGCAAAGTACTTCTTTGTGAGGATCGAAATTTCGAAGCTTAGTTTGTCTTTGATGGCGTTTAACAACTTCTCCACTACATCTAGCTTGTAGGTTTTATCGCAGTTAAAAAGATGGAAACATTTCTTGTTCCCTTCCTTTCTTTCTGGCAGCGGCTGTTCCTCCTCCATATTCGAGTCAGTGTTTTCTTCCATCTTGATATTGACACTGTTTTGGTTTCAAACCGATTCCACGAATTCAGCGGTTTTCAAGTCAAATTTGCATATATCGACTCCTAATTCAGCGTCACGCAAATCACTAACTTCTTTAGCACCTTTTTGTGAATATAAAAGCCACTACTACCATGAATTATAACTTAAATTAAAAAAAAAAGATTCATAAATGTTTTTTGAAATATTTAGTCAGCGTATTTTAAAAAACAGCTGCCCGAAAATTGGAGTTATAAAAGTGGGTTTTCTCGGAAAACTTTTAGTGACGTCACAATGCTCTGTTTAGCCCAAAGGTGAGCTAAACCGAAAGCAGATAGAAGAACGCGTTCGATTTTTCTGTCGTAGAACACAGCAAAACAGTAGTTTAGACCGCTATTATGTGATAACCTCTTACAAACCAAACATGGCTTGCAGTAAGGAACAAAGAGAAGATGAAATCTCCCAGCTGTGTGCTCGATTACTTGAATACACGGTCGGGACTTACGAGACGTTCCATGACGCTAGGGAGGGCGAGATGGAAGGTTGTCGCCTAAATATCTCGATCTTTGGTATGACTGGCTCTGGAAAATCAGCTCTGATTAATACTATCTTCGAGTCATTGGATAGCAAGTCGGAGCCTATGGCTATAACTCAGGACGCTGGAAAGGAAGGTACTAAGATGCTAGACTCTTATGCTGTTCCGAAGACCCAAATAACGCTCTTCGACACTCCTGGATTCTTCGAGTTGGACAGAACGGAGGAAGGTAACTTTTTATTTTAGCTCTGAGTTAGTTTTTCCTGAGTAGTAGAAAGAAAATCTGATTACTACTATTACATGCAGTGTACTTGCGTTTCCCCGCGCCGCTCAACCGAGAGCTTTGTTCAGTTGGGTCTGGGATGTGATAACTTATATCTATTTCTTGATCTGCGAATCAGGAAATAAACTAAGGCCAGACCAGCGATCCAAAAATTATGACAAATGCGAAAAAGGAAAATCTTCCTTATAAAGTTATGTCACAAAAAAACTATTCTAATGAGAATCTGAGGTAAAACCTCAATGAAGCCGGAAGTGGGGAAGATGACGGACTGGGGCGGGGAATCTTACAGTTGCTATGGCTACTAGAAAAATTGATTTTGCAAAGCAGTGTATGATTCTTTGAACTAGAAATTGTTTTCCGGTTGAACATCAGACAAAGTGAAGGGTATCATGGGTAGTGTGGATCCGGGGGGGAGGACTCCCATATCAAAGGGACGGGGGTGCTCGTCGTGTCTCAGTATAAGGGGTTAAAAACAGCGGTTTGGTACTTCTTAGTGTGGGCAGCTTCAGAAGGTCCATAACAAAAGCTCGCGGTACCTTAAAGGTATTCAGCCAAAAATATTATTATAGGAGACATTTGACAATCAATTTTATGAGTAGAAGAAATTCGAAGAAAATTTGACATTTTTGTTTTAACCGGGCTTTGAATCTTCAGGTGTTGAAGTTTCATTTTGAGAAGCACTTCTCCCTGTAAGTTCAAAGCTCGTTTTCTCAAACCGAGTTCGTATTTTTGCCTTTGAGAAAAGATATCTGAAGAAGAATTTAAGCTTTTGACCTCAAATTTTCAGGATTGCTAGATCTCACTGGGTTAATTGGCATGAATGAAGG
The DNA here is from genome assembly GCF_964199315.1 of Orbicella franksi. Classification (NCBI taxonomy): domain Eukaryota; kingdom Metazoa; phylum Cnidaria; class Anthozoa; order Scleractinia; family Merulinidae; genus Orbicella; species Orbicella franksi. Next base: position 7,939,038 of record NC_138151.1, read on the forward strand.
AATTTGCCGTAGAATTCTTAGGATAGAAGTTATCAACATAAATGTTTCACAATTTAGATTGTGCAACTTTAGATGGTTGTCAGAGCTCTACATTTTCAAATTTAGCAAAATTCCTCACTCAATACAGCTTCACTTTTGTTTACTTTAGAATACAAGTAAAAAGACATTTTTTTGCTTTAAATTGTACGTAAAAATCTTTTCTCAAGTGCATAGGGCTCATGTGCAGCATGAGACACTTTGAGAGCCCGGTCAAGCTACAATAATTGACACAGCATTGAAACATTTTTGTAATTTGCACTAAATTGGCTTTCAGTGATATATAGTTAGTTAGGGTTTTGATGAAAATCAGGGTTGTACCAACTATGCAAAAAAGGGCATATTTCAGGTAGACCCCCGCCTTAATATGCTGTGTAAGAAACTGGGTACGTCTTAAGCGACCTTCTAACGGCAAGCTTAAGTTGGCAAACTCGTGTTGGCAAACTTGAAAAAGTTGGCAAATTTGTACCTTCACACGTCAAACTCGCGACAAATCACAACACACGGTAATTTGCAACATGGCCGACTTAGTGCAGTGGCACTCACGTAGAGCAGTGAAACAGAAGAAGAGAAGAGAAGAAACAGAAAGCGGTGGAGAAAGAGAAAGGTTTGGACGAAACCCAGTTTGTCCGCTAGCTCCTTCATTTTCTTTTGTTTGTTTTTAGTACCCTTGTAGACTACAGATGAAACGTTCCACACAGCCGGACAGTAGTGCACCTCTTCGATAAATTTAAAAGTGGCGCCATATTCATCTTGAATTGCGTCCGCCATTTTGTGAAGTGTCACGCAAATAAATCACGTGAATAGAGCCCGTGTTTTTATTGGTTGACAGTCAACAACACAAGTTTGTCAATCGTTCACACGTCAGATACGAGTTTACTAATACGAAAAAGTTAGTGAAAAAGTTGGTAAGAATAGAAGCAAGTTCTATTTGTCGCCAACAGTTTGCCAACAAGTTTGCCGACTGTTTTTTTGCCGTTCACACACACCAACTTGAATTTGCCAACACGTGTTTGCCAACTTTAGTTCGCCGTGTGAAGGCCGCTTTAGGGGTGAACAAATTACAAACGACGCCTTCAAAACAGGATCGTGGTACCTCTTAGGTTCTTTTCAGTATTTCCGACGAACATGCCTGTTCTTTTTAAATGACAGGTCCCCTCTCTAGAGTATGGATATCAATTTTGTCCACCTTGTTTTCCTCCTTTTGTTATATCTTTGTTAGTAGTATTTTGTCGAAGTCTGTGCAGTTAACAACAAACTTATTATATGTTAAATTAAATTAGATCTCTAGTTGAACATTCTCGCGAAACTTCTCCCGCGTTTTGCGGCTTTCTGCATCCTAAATTATTGACTAGAATTACATGTTAATGCCACGAAAATATTCTCCCCAAAAACAGGGGAGCTGTTTCGCATTCTGTTTGGAATTGAACAGCCAGGAGAATATTTGACCCGAGGTAGCACGGGCGCTCAAAAAGCAGACGCCGCTGGCGTTGCTGCTCACAGACTCAAGAAGCCACCAATTGTCGACCAGATGCACGTGATACTGTGGGTTATAAAAGCTGTTGATATCAGGTTTCAAATGGGACAATACAGAGAAAAAATCAAGTTTGTTCAAGACCAGCTAAAACAAGCAAGTGAGTAGTCAGTAAAACTAAAGGCGGGTCCTGAGGGGGTTTTTCCAAAAGAAATGTAAGGTTGCATTTCACTACACCACACTCATCATCATCATCGTCATCATCATCATCATTAGTGCTGGCTCTCCTCTGGGAGAATAGGGCCATAGTACACCACACTACTGACACCAAAACACATACACTACACACCTACATGTAACTGACAGCTTCAGGGTTGTTATTCAGTTGTAAGTCTCATAGTATGAATTTGCCTTTGCTTGATATTAACGCTTCTTTAACTTGGGTACTTTAGGATTACTTTAAAGTTGTGGAAGTTAGCGTTAAGCGGGAGAAGTGGATCTGAGGAAGCCATTTTGAATTCTCTTTTTTTTACTATATATAAGTTAAGGAGATGATAATGTTCGCGCCAAAACACGGGCACGTGACACGTTGCGTTACACGTGATGGACTGACCTTTGTATCGTTTTTGAGCGGTTGTGTCGCATTACGTTGTTGTCGTTTGTTGAGAATAAATCGTCTCAAAAGGTTTACCGTTTTGTCGTCTTGAAACTACGTGAAATCGTCATGAACAGATAAAATGAAACGAAAATGAGATAAAAAAAAACAACAACAACAACAACAACCGTTAGCTCTATTTGTCCAAACCTTCTTGGGGGGATAAAAAAAATTTCCTGATCTCCTTCTCAGCCGTTATTAGGTCCATCGTCACGCAACGCTCCTCTCCGTTAATGGGGACGGAACGATGCGTGACGTCCTACATTACGACTGCCAAGAAGACTACATCATGACTCCTTTAAAGTAACACTCGTTAGTAAACTGTTTGTTTGCTTTTTGTTTGTTTACTGTTTATGACAGCAATCACGATCATCACTGTCATCACGTTTGATGACGAAATCGAGGAAAAGCCGAATGCCGATGAAGAAAGAGAAAGGCTGAAGGAAGCAGCTATTGAAGTCACTGGAAGCGACAAGAAAAACGTGTTCATGATTGCCAACTCAGTGTGCGAACAAGAATATGATCCAGTTTACAAGAAACGCGTGCTGAAGATGCTGGAACTAGCGGCTAAGTGCGGCGAGCGATCCATACGGATGCGACAAACTGCCAGGGAAAGCCCCAAGAAGCAGACACGGCATTCCGATTCTGGTGTCAAGTGCCCTGTAGAAAACACCGAGAAACCAGACTATCCTGGTAAAAAATGGTGGTCATTGCCACCAGACTTCCCTCACTGAATGAAGTCTTGAAAACTAGCCTGTGTTACAGACGGAAATTTAATTCTAATGAATAAACACGAAAGGTACATTTCCTTCGTAACGCTAATGCAGGCTAGCGAGAATTGGGAAACGCAAGAGAGAAGATGTTTCTATTGATAAACTGAACAGTGAGGAGACTAGAGCCTCTAGTCTTCTTGCGAAACATTTTGTTTCTCACCCGAGTTTTCCCTTAGCGTTTGACAATCCTTGTTGACAAGTTTTCATTTTAATTTCAAGAGAAAGGAGCAGATGTTACATATTATCTTTACGACAAGAGTTTAGCTGAGGCGGTCATAACTTTGCTGCAATCCTTATCGGTCTTTAGCTGACTTACATCTCTTTGTCTACGAGTATAGCTTTGCACTCACGATTGTTTTTTAATCTATGTAGGAATGCTCAATCTAGGCCCTTGTAATTGATAAATATTTACACATTGTAACATGGAACTATGCTTGCTGATGTTTTTTTCAGAAACTAGATTACTGATAGCGGTTTGCTATCTCGTGTATTCTTTACTACTCACAGTGCAAACTCGAGGTATACACCTTATTCGATGGCTTAAATTCAAAAGATCTGTTTCAGCCCCAAAGTGCTGATTTAGCTCTTTGGGCCCTGGAGCTGATTTGACCCCTCGAGGGGCCATTTTGTCAATTTGGTTTATATCGACCCCAATAAGAACCCTTTCTGCCCCACCAAAAACAGATTTGGCCCACGGTGTACAATAATTCAGCCCCTTGGTGCGTATCAGCCCCTATCACTAGAGCCATTTTGACTCAAACTGGTACACCTATTTCCGTTCAAGTCCAGTTGGCTCCAATTTAGGGCCGTCTAAGCTCCTATTAATGGAGCCGTTTTGCTTCCACCAAAAATGCCCCAACCAGTAAAGCCATTTTGACTCTGACTAATACAATCATTTCCATTTTAGCCAAGATGGGCCCAGTTATGAATAGGTTCTGCTCTTATTCATAGTGCCTTTTGAATCACTGAAATGTAATGTAAACCAGAAAGTGACCGGGAGAAAAACAAGTCTTCTTTGAACATGTATTTAATTTTGTTGAAAAATTTATTTTATAATTTTCACCTCTCACTTATGGTCCTTGATTACCATTATAGTTAGCTACATGAGTTAAAGAGCCATTCAGATACATGTAATGCTACAGAAAGGTTTAGATTCCCAAGCAACCAGTTAATCAATTAATCAATCTATCTATCTGTCAATCTGTCACTCACTCAATCAGTCAATTAATCAGCTTAATTTCCGTGAAACGTGACCAGACGGTCATTTCGCAATCGGCTTTGCAGACCTTTGCAATCATCCAGTTAAAATGTCTTCCTGGAAGTCTGCCACAAGGTTATCTTTATTCTTATGTTGCCTTACATGTGATCTTGGGAGGGGTACTCCCAGAAAAAAATTTGGTGTGAGTGTGCGGTGAGCTTCTTGAAACCCTCACCCTATTTCAGATCCAACCCAAAATTTGATGGCCTAGCTCAGACCCCTAAAGTCCGTTACGATACGTACAAGTACACGGTTCTCGATGTTGGTAGTCTTAATTGTAATGATAAAGAAGTACTTTCTTCTAAAAACACTCCCTATTCAATACCAGATTGCACAAACCATACTCTATTTCAAACCAGAATGGCTCAAAAACCATACCCTTTGGTGCCGCACATACCTATATAGCCCATGTGAGGGAGTACCCCCGGAATGTTTTGTGTGAGTATTGGGTAACCGAACTATTCAGCAGGTCATCCAAGGTCGCTATGTTGAATGGCGCTTTCAAGGTTCTATTTCAGACCCCCTAAAGCCCGGCACGTGACAAGCCGTTGCGGAACGTACACGATTTTGATGGTCTAAATACAACGAATAAGAAGTAGCTTCTTCAAAAAACACTCCCATTTCAAGACCAGAGTGCACAAACCATACTCTATTTCAAACCAGAATGGCTCAAAAACTATACCCTTTGGCGCCGATTATACCTATATAGCCCATATAAGGGAATACCTCCGGGTTAAGCGGACACCAAATTGACAGTAACTATTGGGTTATTCAAGGTCGCTATGTTGAATGGTGCTTTTAACTACAAATGGGAAATGATAGACAGCCACAATAGGTTGTCCAATAGAAGCAAAGATAGTTGTAGTCGTAAACCTCTCACTGGTGCCCATGATTCTGTACTCCAACTTGCCTTTTGTCCATTTGTGGTAGAAAGGCTGCATCTTCCCTAGCGCCCTTTCATTCGCCGTGCTTATGATCAAGGAAACATACAGTGACCGCTTAAAGATGGAGTATTTTGCCAAATCGTTTTCTTAAGATAAAGACAAGTCATGGCTGGAGGCAAACGGGTTTTCAACAGCAACCATCGAAATGATATCAGGTAAGTAGTACTTGAGTCAACATGCTTTCGCATTTACAACTGAACGGGAGTTGAAGCCGATGCCATTCCACGTGTTCCTGTTCAATTAGTCAATTTTTTTTTCTACATGATATACTTGATGGAGGTGATATAGCTGCAGTATGTGAGGATGACAAAGAATGTCGTTTCTACTTCCCGGAGTTCCAGGAACGATCAAGATTCAAGGGTCTTGTCACAGTTGTCAAGGCAGAGACAGTGGAAAATCAGGTAAGAGCATTTATAACCTTGTGATTCTCATTTGCCCGCGAAAGAGTCTGGATACAAACTTACGTCACTCCCAGAAATCTTTGAGAGCGCTCTTCCAAAACGCGCATGTCAAATCTTTAGGCGGGAGGCTTCCAACGGAAAGTTTACTCACTGTGGGAATTCTTAGTTTGAATTTCACTAGCCTTGGCGATTTTACTGCAGAGGAAAGTTATTTTGTGGATAGCCGATTCCCTTGTCTTAATAATTGGCGCCACTTGTATCTAAAAGGGGACAACTGATTGCATCGCCGTTTTATAATTTACTACTTAAGATTGAGCGTACTTTCGGATCGTTTAAACTTATTACCACAACCAGGAGGGAGAGGTGAACACGTCAGATTTGACTGACCCTATGATCATGGCCATTATGACGTCATGGCGAAGAGGCGCGCAAATGCACAAAGTTTTCGAAAATGTCGTCGTCGCCTCTCGCTGATACAACTGTTTGAGGCGGATTTCTCCAATCATTCCAGCTTCAAATGGTATTGTATTTGGATCTCAAGGAGTCATTATCATTTTTCTTTCTTGAGAGGTAAGCAGATTTTCATTATAACTGACAAATCTTGCTTAAAGTGTATTTCAAGTGTTACTGTCATCGCTCTTCGGTGGAAATATGTGGGGCAAAATTTTGACAATTCGCTCTGTAAAATTGCGTTTTTTACGTGATCGGTAGCTTAAAGAAACGTGTAACTTGGTCACAGAATAGCTTACATGTAGAAGGAAACATTGTAATTGAAGAATCGGCAGTAAAAATGATCAGTTCATTTGAGTAAGAAATATCTGCGATCTCGTACTCGGCACATATCCAGCAACAGGCCCAACAAACAGAAATACTATCCACAATGATGGAAATGAGAACTTTCACAAACAAGAACATAAGCTCAATTTTTCAAATGAGACTTAAAGCCTGCCTACTGCACAGCGGTGGTTAAAATGCAGACTGCAGACTTTTTAAGAATCGAAATATATTGTATTCCCATTTCCTTTATTTAACAAATAAAGAAGCCTAAGCCGTTTATTACACTGTGATAGAAATGTAGAAAACAGGCGAGTGTTTTCTACATTTCTGGAGTGTTCTCAAATGTCTGGAGTGTTTTATCACAGTGTAATACATGGCTTAGGCTTCTTTATTTGCTTTATGATATAGATTTACACACCCAAAACAATAAAACACGCCTTTTCTATGTTATATTTAGCTCTTATTAACCGAGCAGGAAGTCTGTATGGGAGAATCTTGACCAAGGTCGTGAGTACAGACCGAACGCAGTGAGGTCTGTACACACAAGAGAGGTCAAGATTCTCCCATACAGACCGACTAAGCTCAGTTAATAAGATGTTCATTATATGGCACAAACAAGAATAATGTAATTCGTTTAATGTAACTGGTTTGTACTAACTATCATTTTTTGCTTGCGAATCGGCGATAAGCTGAATTAATTCTGCTAAAGTTTGCTTGTCCTGTTTACTTTTTTTTCTCATCAGGCTTTATGGCACTTCCATAAATATATATTGTTAGATGAAAACAGTCAATGACTTTGTATTTTAGTTTGCAACTTTCTTACGGCAAAATATTACCTGTCTAGATGGGAAAATCTAGAATGCTTTCAATATCGATTTCAGCCAATCAAACTCGTGAATTCAGTAGTTCCCAGTCCTTGTGAGACAGAGCCGTATAATAAACTCTGATAAAACATGGATTTTTGACCAATCAGAGTGCCCACAGGGTCCTATCTATATTTCAAAGAGATCTAAGTGCTGTTAGCCTGAAATATACGGCTCAGGTTAGCCGGTGTATGGTTAGCTGAATCTCTCTCTCTGGGAATATGATGTTCTTGAAAAGCCTGCAGTCTACATTTTACCCATGGTTTGCAGTCTAGTCTTGTAAGACTTTTCTTTAAACATATTGACATACAAGGTACTCTCTCCTCAGCATAGGCCTCTTTTGTGCTGCTTTGACTGTAGGCTGGTAGTTTGGAGTATGTTCAATTTCCCATAGGGAGCCTCTGTGGAGGAGAGTACAAGATCCCATTTATATGGTCTTGGGTACTGAAGACAACCCTTTCAGACCCGTCTGAGGCAACTTTATCAAGTGTTTATATGAAACGAAGTTGTCCCTCCTCAATTACTTAGTACATGTAAGCCTTTTTTCATGTTCCAGTGCTCAGTTATCCTTCTTCCTTTGGCTTCCTTTCAGTCATTTGATCACTGTGGGGTTTTGTGAGTTAATTTTGATTTCTTCATACCATGAGTTGCCCCAGGTAGGCCAGTCATAGTATTTTGACGAAAAAAGGTTATCAGGCCTACCAGGGTTACCCTGGTTATGTTGCTAAGGGTGACTTGTGTTTCACTTTCTCAACAAAATGGTGAAAGTTAACTTGGCTAGGGTCAATGGGGTAATGGCTTTCTTGGTTACTTGAGACCAAATAAGGGGCCTCACAGTTGGCTGGAATCATGTATGCTTATATAACAAAACTTGAGTTCCAAACTCTGGTCACCTTGAGTTCCTGTTGCTGGATCTTGTTATGTGTACAAAATTGGCACAGTTGATCAACAACTTAGGAATTTGAAGTTTGATTTATTTTAATTCCAAAACAATATTGTAGCTGTTCTTTAAGTAAGGATCCAAAAATGCTTTATGGAGAGTGTTTGATGTAGTTTATATGACACACTTCAGAAATTTTATTTTTTCTTTGTGCAGGTGAGGGTGCTGAAAAAGTTTCTCTATGTGAAAATCTGAAAACCTTAATTCAATACATTGATACTGCAAATGAGCTATTTTATGTTTTATAAATTATGATAAAATATTAGCTCTTGTACATTACCGCATTGTATCTGCTTGGACAGGACTTAAAAGGTGGATGGGGTTGGATTGTTTAATTGTGAGAATTACTTTTTTTAATCGTAAATACATATTGAGTTCCTAGTGCTAGATCTCATTAGGAAATTTATCTTATAGTTTACACTTGCTGTTGAAAAGAGTTGGGGGAGATGTAAAAACCAAAGAGGGAAGGGAGGTCGTATAAACATTTACTCCAGTTTTCAACTGGTGAATATTAAGAGGAGTCTTATTTGATCTTTTTAAACCTTAGGTTACCATCCTCCACTACCTTTGCAAGACCATTCAAGCACTGAGGCCCCATTTCTGAAAATACATTCAACCACCATGGAAAGCTATCTATGTGTTGTCATTGTGCTGTCAATTAAACATTTACATGTAAAACCCAATCTTGTTTGTGTTTTTTGTTATTTGCTGAAAATGTATGCTTATCATTCTCTTGAAGCCAATAATAAACTCATCAATGCAAAAAGCAACAGGGAACCTGGGATGGATGAAGCTGGGGAGAAATCAGGGTTGGGGTTCATGTTTACAAGTACAAGCTCTGACACTCTTCTCTAGAATATTTCTTTGTAAAATAATTGTTAGAGCTATCTTTATTTACATAAGATTTATGATGAAAATTTAAAAGCATTAAGTATAAAGAAAATAACTGATTATCATTTCAAACTTAGTGGTAGTAAAGTTATTACAGTTTCTCAAGACAGATACTGTTCGAAAACAAGGGGTTTGGTTATAATAAGAGATCACCTGATATTGATCTTTCCAGCTTTGTCATAACCTTCCTTACTGAACTCTTTGTTTTGGCAATAAGTCATTTTGGTTTAACAAGTTTCTCCTGGATAAGTTAACCCTTACTGCCAATGGCTTAGCATAGGAAGTGTCCCTGTTCATATTTTCTTTCCTCTTTAATTCTCTTGCTGCTTGGAACCAGATTCTGTATTTTTTAGTTCTTTCCATATGACATCCTACACAGTTTTCCTCTACAGTCTATACAAGTTTAAGTGAACTTACTGAGATATATATATATAAAAAATTAGAGCCCAAAGCACCAGTTTAGGATACCTTTCTTGTCAGAGGTGCGAGACAAGAAATATCTCTGCACTGCATGCGGACGCCCGAGGAAACAGATCCTGCTCCGATCTCATATTTCACGAACATTTTTACGAAATTAAGCACCTTTCTGCTAAGAGGTCTCGTCCATGTTGTTCTGAATATCATCTGTTTCATTTAGGTCTCCCGTACAGTGATTTTATATCTTACCATCTATAAAAATATCCACACGTCTGCTCGGCTTGCGTCAGTTGGTTGGCCTCGCAGAAGAAAATGTTATCGTTGACAGTTTTGCGGATAATTTAGCGCGGAAAAATAATTCTTTGGTGCATTATTTACTTTCTAACCCAGCATATGACTTTATAGTTCAAATGTCTTTGTAAGGGAACATTTTCCATCTAATACTTTCTCACATTTCGAGGGTTTCCAGTATTGATCAGTAGGTCCTCCATGCTATCGTCTACAAAATAATGGGTTTAAACCCACTGATCATTTTTATTCATAAGTTTAATGATTCGTTTTCATCACCATTCAAACGTTTTAAACCATATCAAGATCATATTTTTGTGTTCGTGTTGTTCATCGTTGGGTTCTCCAGATATCGCCCAAGAAACAGGCGCAAAGCTTCATTTTTCAATCGCGTTTTCAATTGAGCGATCTCGAAATGTTGCGTGTTTTTGTGCCTTCTCACGACTAATTTTTGAAATTCAAAGTATTTTTGGACATAATACTAACAGGTTATCTTATTCCTGTGGGCTGTTGATCGCTTTCTTTCAGATTCTTTGAGCAATCATCAGATGAAAAACTTTTCTGGTATCATTTTTTAGCGGCCATTGAAACTCACGAGTGACGTCATAATGGCCAAGATCATCGAGCGCGCAATCGCATGGCCACTGAAGCAAAGTTGACCTCTCCCTCCTGACCACAACCATCTCGTTTGTAACATTCTTGTACATTTACTTTCAGGTGAGCCTTTCCAGTGTAGGTTCGAATTCTACACGCAACGTATCGATCGCCCATATGTACCGAGGGGAGTGTAGCATCTAGATCTGATAGCAGTGCTGATACCATTAAAGTTTACTATTCTTGGCTTGCACTGTCACGCAACAAAAAAATAACTCGAAAACCATTCAGAGGATAAAGTGACGAAATTGTGATGTTATAGAAGATTGGTAAAGAAGACACTTCTCCAAGTTTTAAGTCTGTGCGTTTTCCTACACTTCAGATATTCGTCGAAATATTTTGCACAAATTTACAGAGCCCAGTATGAAGCCGCCGCCATGTTAATGTTGTAAACATCTGGAACTTACTTTGTCTATCTAGGCGACCGATTATCTGTACTGAACAAACAAACATTCACATAAGCACTTTTCCTAATACTTTAACTTCTGAATAGGCTAAAAGTCACGAGATAAGTATATATTTTTTTCGACAAACGCGTTCGCAGCTTTATGTCACGCACCTCCATAACTCTGAAATTCAAAATGCACTGGTTTCCAGGCGAAGCAAGCTACTGAGCTGAAAAGTTGTAAACAGATATTAATTTAGCCCCTCTTATGTCTGATGAGGATAAAAACTTTGGTGGCTCTTTAATTTTAGATTTTAGAAAATGATGACGTCACGTGCAAGCCAAGGATGGTCATTTGCATTAGATTCTCCTAGCATGCTCCAGCTTAAGTTCATCATTGTTATTTGTTCCACAAAACAAATCTATAGCTGTGCGTTATTGAGAATAAATCACCCATAAGAAGGGGAAGTTCGATAACTCATTGTGTGTCTCATTGTTTTAGGTTGGAGATGGAGCACAGGAAGATGGGGAAGATGAGGGGGAAGTACATGTAACCCTGATTTCCTCCACCCCAAGATCCAACAACAAAAGAAGTCCGAAAGAAAACGCACCAAGTTCAAAAAAGGTCAGTGATTTTTTTTTATTGTGAAATTAATTTATTAGTACTGAGTTTTATGCCAAGCTACCCTATCTTTAAGCAACAGCTGCCAACATGTTCCAATAATATTATCATTATCATTATTAATCATTTTGTATATTGTTTGGCTGCTATGCAGTACTGTGATCAAGGTATATGCCAGTTAGGTGTGAAACTTTTTGCTGAGGAATCCTTTCTGTTAGGCATTGATTGATCACTTACCAGAAGATGCAATGCTTCAAATGATCAATTTCTGTTTTTTTTCCCTTGCTCTGCAGTACTGTTTCAAGGTATATGCCAGTTAGGTGCAAAGCTTTTTGCTGAGGAATCCTCTCTGTTAGGCATTGATTGATCACTTAGCAGTAGATGCAATGCTTCAAATGATTAATTGCTGTTTTTTTTTTTTTTTCCTTGCTCTGCGGTACTGTGATCAAGGTATATGCCAGTTAGGTGTGAAGCTTTTTGCTGAGGAATCCTTTCTGTTAGGCATTGATTGATCACTTACCAGAAGATGCAATGCTTCAAATGATCAATTTTTGTTTTGTTTTTTCCCTTGCTCTGCAGTACTGTTTCAAGGTATATGCCATTTAGGTGCAAAGCTTTTTGCTGAGGAATCCTTTCTGTTACTAATTAGGCATTGATTGATCACTTACCAGAAGATGCAATGCTTCAAATGATCAAGTTCTGTTTTTTTTTTCTTTTCTCTTTTTTTTTTTGTCCTTGGTCTGCATACTGTGATCCAGGTATATGCCAGTTAGGTGCGAAGCTTTTTGCTGAGGAATTCTTTTCTGTTAGGCATTGATTGATCACTTACCAGAAGATGCAATGCTTCAAATGATCAATTTTTTTTTCCCTTGCTCTGCAGTACTGTTTCAAGGTATATGCCAGTTAGGTGCGAAGCTTTTTGCTGAGGAATTCTTTTCTGTTAGGCATTGATTGATCACTTACCAGAAGATGCAATGCTTCAAATGATCAATTTTTTTTTCCCTTGCTCTGCAGTACTGTTTCAAGGTATATGCCATTTAGGTGCAAGGCTTTTTGCTGAGGAATCCTTTCTGTTACTAAGGAATTGATTGATCACTTATCAGTAGATGCAATGCTTCAAATGACAAATTTCTGTTGTTTTTTGTCCTTGCTCTGCGGTACTGTGATCAAGGTATATGCCAGTTAGGTATGAAGCTTTTTGCTGAAGAATCCTTTCTGTTAGGCATTGATTGATCACTTACCAATAGATGCAATGCTTCAAATGATCAATTTCTGTTTTTGTTTGTTTTTTTTTTTACTTGTTCTGCGGTACTGTGATCAAGGTACATGCCAGTAAGGACAAAAAAAGGTGCGAAGCTTTTTGCTGGGGAATATTTTCTGTTAGGCATTGATTGTTCACTTACCAGTAGATGCAATGCTCCAAATTATCAATTTCTATTTTTTTCCCTGCCATGTGTTACTTTGGTCGAGATTATATATCAGATGTGTGTTTGTGAATTTAGCTTTATTCTGAAGGATACTGTCAACCTCTTTTCTGGGAAGAAGTAAGTTATTACTCTAGAGCTCCAACATGTTGAAATTAAATATACTTCTTCTAATGCAAGAACTATTCAGTTAGCAAAAACTAAAGCAATAACTCATTTTTGGACCTACACAACAGCCTTTTTGGGCCGCCATTTAATGTCATGCAATGCAAAAGCTTGGAAATTCACATGTGTTCTATTACAAAACAAAGAACCCTGTGTTTAGCTAAAACATTGTAAAACGTCAAGTTCCTAAAGGGCCTTATATCTGATAAAACGAAAACAGAGAATTATTGATTATTGGCAATTTAGTTATTATTATCAAGAGTCGCCACTGACAAAAAATAAAAAGACAAGTCTTTAGTAAACTTGCCAACAGCTAGGCAAATAGTAGTAAGTATTTTATTTGGACGTTGGATAGACTAATAGCCTGTGGCAAACAAACTAAATAAAATGTCTCTAACTATGCCATGTGAGGGTCTTTAACAGCGATAGATATCAATGACTCAGCAGCCATCAGTATCTCTATACTCTTCCAATATTTTGTCATCATGTTATACAAATATGTAAGTATTTTACGTGTAGTTTAATTTGGTAAATTATATGTAGTAAGGTGACTCATCTTTCTTTTTTTTTTTTTTTTTTTTTTATTTTTACAGAGAACTGCTTCAGTTGATCATGAACTAACCATATTTGTGCAACCACAAATTGTTGGGATTGGAGAAGGGTTTGACCTTGACAAACTTTATATAGTGTGTGAAG